>NC_069502.1:975574478-975880311 GCF_027579735.1 Bombina bombina
CGCAAACACTAGTTAAATATTATTAACCCCTAATCCTCCGCCACCTACATTATACTTATTAACCCCTAATCTTCCGCTCCGGACATCTCCGCAACCTACATTATATTTATTAACCCCTAATCTGCTGCCCCCAACATCGCCGCCACCTACCTACATTTATTAACCCCTAATATGACATCCCCAACGTTGCCGCCACTATATTAAATTTATTAACCCCTAAACCTAAGTCTAACCCTAACCCTAACACCCCCTAACTTAAATATAATTTAAATAAATCTAAATAAAATTCCTATCATTAACTGCATTATTCCTATTTAAAAGTAAATACTTACCTATAAAATAAACCCTAAGCTAGCTACAATATAACTAATAGTTACATTGAATCTAGCTTAGGGTTTATTTTTATTTTACAGGCAAGCTTGTATTTATTTTAACTAGGTAGACAAGTTATTAAATAGTTATTAACTATTTAATAACTACCTAGCTAAAATAAATACAAATTTACCTGTAAAATAAAACCTAACCTAAGTTACAATAATACCTAACCTTACACTATAATTAAATAAATTCCCTGCATTAAATAAATTAAATTAGCTAAATCACAAAAAACAAACAAACACTAAATTACAGAAAATAAAAAACAAATTACAGATCTTTAAACTAATTACACCTAATCTAATAGCCCTATCAAAATAAATAAGCCCCCCCAAAATAAAAAAAACCCTAGCCTAAACTAAACTACCAATAGCCCTTAAAAGGGCCTTTTGCGGGGCATTGCCCCAAAGAAATCAGCTCTTTTTCCTGTAAAAAAAAATACAAACACCCCCCAACAGTAAAACTCACCACCCACACAACCAACCGCCCAAATAAAATACTAACTAAAAAAACCTAAGCTCCCCATTGCCCTGAAAAGGGCATTTAGCTCTATTGCGGCCCAAAGCCCCTAATCTAAAAAATAAACCCACCCAATACACTCTTAAAAAAATCCTAACACTAGAGATTGCTGCATGCTGCAAAGTGCCTAATACTCGGCACCTACCCTCTCCACCTTCCTCTGCAGTCACACAACTCCTCACACACCTCCTTGCATGACGTGTGACGGCACCACTATGCCACACCCCCTCCGTAATACTGTGTTTTATCCACTGTTTGCCTATTTTGTAAACATGCTCAATATCTTCATATTCCTTTTTGCTACTTTGTGTCTCTATAACAAACTACTTTATTCAATTACTCCTTCCCCCTCACCACCTGCACTGTTCATTAGCCCATCTCTCTTAACCTCAAATTACTTTTTGTATTCATGAACATCACACATTCCTAAAGACTCTCTCTCCCCCTTGCACCTCATAGCAAAAACATTACTGCAAATCTGCATCTCATCTCATGTCACTCTCCCTCTTGCTCATACTAGCTGCTGGTGACATCTCACCTAATCCTGGTCCCCCACAATTTCCTTACCCTGCACACCCATGTGTGTCTTTCAATAGACTTCAAAAACAAAACTCTGTTAACCTTAATCCCATTCCTCTTGCATCTAAAGCCACCACCCCCTTCACTTGTGCACTCTGGAACTCTCGCTCTGTTTGCAACAAGCTCACTTCTATCCATGACTTCTTTATCTCCCACTCTCTCAATCTTCTGTCTCTTACAGAAACCTCTCTCTCTACTTCAGACACAGCTTCCTCTGCTGCACTGTCACATGGGGGTTTCCCCTTCAGCCACACTCCTAGGTCTGATAATAGACAAGGAGGTGGTGTTGGCATTTTACTTTCCTTTGGTTGCACCTTTCAACAAATACATATTTTCTTCATTTGAAACCCACATGATTAGCTTATTCTCTCCCCTCTCTATATGTGTTGCTGTCATATACCGCCCCCTGGCTCCTCAACTCTATTTCTAGATCACTTTGCCGCCTGGCTACCTTATTTCTTTTCCTCAGATACCCCTGTTCTCATTCTTGGAGACTTCAACCTGTCTGTTTACAATCCCACTGCCTCCTCTGCAAAACAAATTCTGCAACTCACTTCCTCTTTTGGCCTGTCACAATGGACTGACTCTCCCACTCACAAAGATGGTCACTCCCTTGATCTGATTTTCAGCTATCAATGCACTATCTCAAACTTCACAAACTCCCCTTTTCCTCTTTCTGATCATCATCTTCTCACTTGTATCATCACTTCCCTCCCTAAAACTCTCCCTCCTTCTACCCCTCACACCAAATTTCACAGAAGAATCAAGTCATTATATAAGCAACAGCTCGCTAGCTCTCTCAAACCTCTCCTCTCTTCCATTCACTCCTTTTCCTGCCCTGATGAATCTATCTGACACTATAACTCCACCATTACATCGGTCCTTGACAATCTAGCCCCACCTACCATAGCTTGAAAATCATACACTCATCCTCAGCCCTGGCATACTCCTCTGGCATGGTACCTACGTAGATGTACTGCTGAGCGACACTGGAGAAAATCTCGGAGTTCAGCTGACTTTCTTCAGTATAAGTTCATTTTGAACTTCATCTATATATGCAACACTACTTCTCTACTCCGACCTCTACTCTTTCTTTTGCTCACATGGTTGATTCGTTTGTTGAGTTTATGAATGATAATGAATACAATCTGACCTTCACTGCTGAGTCGTGTCCCATTAGCATAAATTTTTTAGACTTGCTGATTGAAACTAGATCAGACAAAATTATCACTTCCACTTTCCGTAAGCCGTTGGCACGTAATACCATCCTGCGTGCAGACTCTTGCCATGTCCCCCACCTTAAGAGAGGTATACCTAAAGCACAATACTTATGATTACGTAGGAATTGTTCTGAAGTTACTAAATATCATGTACAAGCTCAGGAGTTGACCTCTAGATTAGTTGAGAGGGGATATCATAGAGCATCACTCAAAAAATATGAAACACAGTTTGCCCAAATTGATAGAAAGGAGTTATTTATATCAAGCAAGAACAAATTTAATTCACCTACTAGTGGACAAAAGGATACTCTAGATCAGAATATATTATTTATCACAGAGTATAGTAGACAATACCAACAAATATGCAACATTGTGAAGAAAAATTTGACCATTCTGAAGGGTGATGATTCTCTAACTGAAATATTATCAAAAGGAGTGACATGTGTAGCCAGGAAAATTTAGCAGGTAAACCTATCACTAACATTGTGAACTTGAATTGGCTCAGCCCAAGAATGGGCTGTTTCAAATGTGAAAAAAACAAGAGGGTATGGGAAAGCGCTAAAAAAGCATAAGAGATGTAAGGCTAAATGTGTGTGCAACAAGATAAGCTCACAAATAATATCTGAGAATTAATAATAACCTATGATTATTATAATTAATAAAGATAATAATAACACGATGTGCATAAAATAAAAATATATTTGACAAATTACAATTTGATAGATGCAGGCATCAATATAACATAATATAAACAATTAAAACAGATTGATAACAATAAAGGCTAAAATCATAGCAGGAGTAGCGCTCATAATAAAAATTCACCAACTACTAGTGAATACAATGTAACTGAATACGTGAAGGATTACTTGTGGCAACAATGTTGCATCTTAGTGTTACCGTCCGAGTGAATCTTTGACACTTAATAAGTGCTCAAGTACTATTGAAACACACATCTAGTGTAGGAAGCTACAAACTTAGCTTTGAAGTGTAAAGTAGAGTCAAGGTCCCTCAACGATAGTTGATATTAGACAGTAGATGTTGGGACCGAGGTGTTTGTTTATAGCTTTTGTGGTTTGTGGTAGCTAAACCTCTAGGTCCTATTACCAATTCCGGTTAGGAGGTCAAAGTTCCAAATCCCAAATGTGAACACTATGGGTTCAACTGGTAGCAGTGATAGCTTGTAGTGAAATATGTATAACATGCAGATAGGTAATAGTAGATCATGGGTGGGAATTACGCATCTAGAGACCACTCGATTGTTTATAAGTGGCTAAATGCACCTCACCTACTACTATAATAATGAGCAAGTTCTGTGAACGCTAAGGGTTCAGCTGGCGGCAGCGTTAGCTTGTGATGAGATCTGTGTGATAGGTTCAGCTGGCGGCAGCGTCAGCTTGTGCTGAAATCTGTGTAACATACAAACAAGTAATAGTAGATCATGGTTAGGAATTACGCATCTAGAGACCACTCGATTATATGTAAGTGGCTCAATGCACCTCACCTACTACTATGATAATGGATAGAAAATGAGCAAATTCTACGCGTTTCAGCCCTTCAGGCCTTTATCAAGAAAGTTAGTTTAAAGGCTCATATTTTGGTAGCTATTTAACCTATTTCTGGCAATGAGCTAACCTTTTCACACAAACAGTTAAAGTATTATTGTAACATACAATAGCATTAGTCCAATGGCTGTGGTGTCAATGGGTTGTTGTGAGTGGGCAAATGGGCAGATTTGAGTGGAAAGGGCATGGCTCATAAAAGGACAAGTACTTGGGAGACTAAAGAGTGTAACTGCAGATGTGCACTTGGCACAAAATGCCTGCTGCCTGCTGTGGTGTATAGGGCAATAACAGAGTTGGGCAAAAGAGATAGCTACTGAGGAATATTCCCACACTAAGCACTACAATTCAAGTAGAGATGTGCTCAGTACACAACACACTGACCAGGCCAAAGCTTCATGCGTGTCGCAGTACCGGTGCGCTGCAGTGCCGTATAGTGTTCTGCCCCACTCCATCGTGCAGCCCAGTTTCCTCCGTCCGGAAGGAAGCAGCTATTGACACAGGAAGAGAACTCAGAGTGAGCTACATGGGCTGCCCACAAAACAGGGCCTCCCCGGGCACAACGAGCATGCGTGGGGCCTGTCTTGTGGATAATAGTATGGGATACGGAGCTTAAATAAGAGCCAGCGATCATAATTGCATCTAGTTCAGTAGAGTGGCCCTAGGCACTCAAAATTCTGCCGCCCCTCAAAATCTGTCGCTCTAGGCACCGGCCTCATTGGCCTATGCCTTAATATGCCCCTGACTAATACTAATACACTCATACTGATAAACTAATACTAAAACACTTATACTGATACCATAATAGTAACACACTCATACTGATATCCTAATACTAATACACTCATACTGATATCCTAAAAATAATATACTGATACACTAATATTTTATACAAAAGAATTACACAAGAATTTAACAAGGATTAAACAAGGTATAAGGCAAGTTCTGTTGTAATACTGTGTTTTATCCACTGTTTGCCCAGTTTGTAAACATGCTCAATATCTTCATATTCCTTTTTGCTACCTTTTGTCTCTATAACAAACTACTTTATTCAATTACTCCTTCCCCCTCACCACCTGCACTGTTCATTAGCCCATCTCTCTTAACTTCACCTTACTTTTGTATTCACAGAATTCACACATTCCTAAAGACTCTCTCTCCCCCTTGCACCAAACATGCACTGGTCACACCTATCCTCAAAAATACTTCTTTTGATCCAACCTCCCCATCCAACTACCGCCCTATTTCCCTACTCCCTCTTGCCTCGAAGCTTCTTGAAAAGCTAGTATATGCACGTCTATCCCAATTCCTTACATTAAACTCCCTCCTTGACCGACTGCAATCTGGATATCGCCCCCTTCACTCCGCAGAGACAGCAATTGTTAAGGTTACCAATGACCTACTTACAGCAAAATCCAAAGGCCACTTCTCTCTGCTTATCCTCCTTAATCTTTCGGCAGCCTTTGATACTGTCGACCACCCTCTTTTGCCCCAAACCCTCCAATCCTTTGGTATCTGTGACACAGCTCTCTGGTGGTTCCTTGGGGTACCGCAAGGCTCTGTCCTTGGTCCCCTTCTCTTCTCAATCTCCATGTCATCATTAGGTTCCTTACTAAAGTCCCACGGGTTTCATTATCATTTGTATGCCGATGACACCCAAATACTAATACACTCATATAGACAAAAAAGTTGTAGCTGAATATATAAAAAAAAAATCCCACAGGGGGGCCTTGTGAGTAAGGATATTAGTGGGCTACCCCCAATGGTTGTGTATAGGCATATGTGGTTAAATTTTATTATAACATCTCATCCCTAGATTGGCATGAGAGAAGAAGGAATACATCTGAACACAAAACTCAATTATAGAAACAAATTATCAGATAGTGATTATTAAAACTGAACTTTTATTGATTCACTAATAAGTAAAAAGACAGCTTAAGCAAGTGAATGTTCTGGTAGCTACCCACGCACAAGGACAAGTTAAAAACACATCCACAATGATACATGTAGCTGATAGCTTATCTTAAATAAATTCTAGTGGTCAAAAAGTGGTCAAAATGCTCTTATGTGTATTGAAATATTCCTTTGTACCCAGGAGAAAAGTACTTATATAATCCCTTACAATCGTTATTGTGCAAATATATTCGCATACCAGTTAGCTTAGCAAGTTATACACCACTGCTATGTTTATCAGCAAGATATTACAGCACAGGAGTGTGCCGTGTGTTAATAGGTCAAGTGATATTCTGATTATCAATGATAGCACAGATTACTGGATATTAAGATAGTAAATATAGCGTATTAGTCTATATAAGATTAATGCCTTGTATTATCAATACAAGAAGCCATCTCAAATAATATCTAATAATCCGGTAGCACAATTCACATACCGGCTGGTTTTATAAGTTAAATAATGCTGCTTATTTGACAGGCTTAATTAAATTACACCTATAGTGTGCTATTCAGTGATAGGTCAGGCGTTTTCCTTAAAGTCAAAATATAATAGAGGTAGCACAAATTGCTTACCCAGAGTAAATAATTTTAAAATTAAATGCTTAAAGTATATCAAAGAGCCTGAAAGCTTTAAGACCACTAAAGTATTGTATTGGAAGATAAAGTTATTGTTGATATTTTAAATAACAATTGAAGACCAAGTTAAAATAGGAACAAACTCCCCCTAAACTAATACACTCATAATGATACCCTTATACCCTCAATCTACACGTCATCATTAGGTTCCTTAATAAAGTCCCACAGGTTTCATTATCATTTGTATGCCGATGACACAAATCTACCTCTTTGCACCAGACCTATCTCCTTCCTTGCAAACCTGTGTCACTAACTGTCTCTATCATATCTTATCTTGGATGTCCTCTCACTACCTCAAGCTAAATCTCTCCAAAACCGAGCTCCTTATTTTCCCCCCTTCTTCCAAAATAATTAAATTGCACCTATAGTGTGCTGTTCAGTGATAGGTCAGGCGTTTTCCTTAAAGTCAAAATATAATAGAGGTAGCACAAATTGCTTACCCAGAGTAAATAATTTTAAAATTAAATGCTTAAAGTATATCAAAGAGCCTGAAGGCTTTAAGACCACTAAAGTATTGTATTGGAAGATAAAGTTATTGTTGATATTTTAAATAACAATTGAAGACCAAGTTAAAATAGGAACAAACTCCCCCTAAACTAATGCACTCATAATGATACCCTTATACCCTCAATCTACACGTCATCATTAGGTTCCTTAATAAAGTCCCACAGGTTTCATTATCATTTGTATGCCGATGACACCCAAATCTACCTCTTTGCACCAGACCTATCTCCTTCCTTGCAAACCTGTGTCACTAACTGTCTCTATCATATCTTATCTTGGATGTCCTCTCACTACCTCAAGCTAAATCTCTCCAAAACCGAGCTCCTTATTTTCCCCCCTTCTTCCAAAATAATTAAATTGCACCTATAGTGTGCTGTTCAGTGATAGGTCAGGCGTTTTCCTTAAAGTCAAAATATAATAGAGGTAGCACAAATTGCTTACCCAGAGTAAATAATTTTAAAATTAAATGCTTAAAGTATATCAAAGAGCCTGAAGGCTTTAAGACCACTAAAGTATTGTATTGGAAGATAAAGTTATTGTTGATATTTTAAATAACAATTGAAGACCAAGTTAAAATAGGAACAAACTCCCCCTAAACTAATACACTCATAATGATACCCTTATACCCTCAATCTACACGTCATCATTAGGTTCCTTAATAAAGTCCCACAGGTTTCATTATCATTTGTATGCCGATGACACAAATCTACCTCTTTGCACCAGACCTATCTCCTTCCTTGCAAACCTGTGTCACTAACTGTCTCTATCATATCTTATCTTGGATGTTCTCTCACTACCTCAAGCTAAATCTCTCCAAAACCGAGCTCCTTATTTCCCCCCCTTCTTCCAAAATCTCCACCCCCAGTTCTCTATAACCTACCCCTACCCCACATGCCCGATGTCTAGGGATCACACTTGACTCAGATCTTTCTTTCACTCCTCACATACAGTCCTTGGCTAAAGCCTGCCGCTTCCACCTTAAAAAACATCTCTAAAATTAGACATTTCCTTACACAAGACACAACTAAGATTGTAATCCACTATCTCATCTTTTCTCACCTCGACTATTGCATCTGCATCCTCTCTGGTCTCCCTAGCTGCCGCCTAGTTCCTATAAATCCATAATGAATGCCTCTGCCAGGCGTATCTTCTTTACATGTCACTCTTCATCTGCTGCACCTCTCTGCCAATCCCTTCACTGGCTTCCTCTAGCCTCCAGGATTAAACACAAATTTCTCACTCTGACATACAAAACCCTCAACTGCACTGCTCCCTCCTACATCTCAGAACTTGTCTCCAGATATTCTCCCTCCTATCCCCTTCTCACCGCTCATGATCTCCTACTCTGTTCCACTCTTGTTATCTCCTCACATTCCCATTTACAAGACTTCTCCACACTGGCTCCCTTCTTATGGAACTCTCTGCCTCGCTCCACAAGACTCTCCCCTAGCTTTGAAAGCTTCAAGCGCTCCCTAAAGACTCTACTATTCAGGGATGCATACAACCTACACTAACCTTCCTATCTCCACTGCTATCCCCTTGAACTTCTTAGCATGTAAGCCTATGAGCCCAGCTGTTTGTAGTTCACCTTCATAAGAGCCCACTACAATAGTACAACTCTCGACTGGGCCTTCTACCCATTTTATCCCTGTAAATGTTATCTTGTATACTGCCTATGTTTATAGCGCTGCAGAATCTGTTAACGCTCTAGAAATACGTGATAATAATAACTAATACTAATACACTCATACTGATATCCTTATACTAATACACTAATACTGATATCCTAATACTAATACACTCATACTGATATCCTAATAATAATATACTCATACTGATAAACTAATACTAATATATTAATACTTATATCCTAATACTAATACACTCATACTTATACACTAATACTAAAACACTCATACTGATAAACTAATACTAAAGCACTCATAATTAACACCCTAATACTAATACACTCATACTGATATCCTAATAATAATATACTCATACTGATAAACTAATACTAATACACTCATACTGATACACTAATACTAAAACACTCATGCTGATACACAAATAATAATACACTCATAATGATACACTAATACTAATACACTCATAATGATACACTAATACTAATACACTCATACTGATATCCTAATTCTAATACGCTCATAGTGATATCCTAATATTAAGACACTCATACTGATACCTTAATACTAATGAACTCATACTGATACCCTAAAACTAAGACACTCATATTGATACCTTAATACTAAAACACTTATAGTGATATCCTAATACTAATACACTCATACTGATACCCTAATATTAATACACTCATACTGATATCCTAATACTAATACACTCATACTGATAAACTAATATTTATACACTCATACTGATACCCTAATACTAATACACTCATACTGATATCCTAATACTAATACACTCATACTGATACCATAATACTAATACACTCATACTGATATCCTAATACTAATACACTTATACTGATACTCTAATACTAATATACTAATACTAATACACTCATACTGATACACTAATGCACACATACTGATACCCCAATACTAATGCACTCATATTGGTATATAAATACTAATGCACACATATCGAAAACCTAATACTAATACTCTCATACTGAAACCCTAATGCTAATACACTCATACTGATACCCTAATACTAAAACACTAATACTGATACACTAATACTAATACACTCATACTGATACACTAATACTAATATGCTCATACTTATATCCTAATTCGAATACACTCATACTGATACCCTAATACTAATACCATCATACTGATACACTAATTCTAATACACTCATACTGATACCCTTATACTAATACACTCATACTGATACACTAATACTAATACACTCTTACTAATACACTAATACTAATACACTCATACTGATATCCTAATACTAATATACTCATAATGACACACTAATACACTCATAATCATAAATTATTGGTCATACCCTCATACTGATACCCTATTCCTATTAGGCACAAACTAATATCCTAATCCTAATACACTCATACTGATACACTAATATTAATACACTCATACTGATACACTAATACTAATAAAATCATACTGATAGATTAATACTTATTAATAATTTCCTAATACTAATACACTCATACTGATAAACAAATACTAATACCATCATACTGATACCCTAATCCTAATAGGCTCATACTGATATCCTAATACTAATACTCTCATACTGATAAACTAATATTAATACATTCATACTGATACCCTAATACTAATACAATCATACTGATAGACTAATACTAATAAACTCATACTAATATCCTAATACCCTAAAACTAATGCTCATACAATACACTAATACTAATACACTTATACCCTAATACTAATACTCATAATGCTACACTAATACACTCATATTGATACCCTAATTCTAACACACTCATACTGATATCCAAATACTAATACTCATACCCTAATGCTTATAATCATACTGATACACTAATTTGAATACACTCATACTGATTCCCTTATACTAATTTACTTATACGGATACACTAATTCTATTACACTCATACTGATACACTAATTCTAATACGCTCATACTCATACCCTAATACTAATACTCACACTGATACACTAATACTAATACACGCATAATGATACACTAATTCTAATACGCTCATACTCATACCCTAATACTAATACTCATATTGATACACTAATACTAATACAATCATGCTGATACACTAATACTAATACACTCATACCGATATCTTAATACTAAAACACTTATACTGATAAACTAATACTAAAACACTCATACTGATGCCCTAATACTAATACACTCATACTGATACCCTAATAGTAATACACTCATACTGATATCCTAATACTAATACACTTATGCGGATACCCTAATACTAATACACTCATACTGATACACTAATACTAATACACTCTTACTGATAAACAAACACTAATACTCTCATAATCATACCCTAATACTAATACACTCATACTGATACACTAATACTAATATACTTAAACTGGTACACTAATACTAATACACTTAAACTGGTACACTAATACTAATACCCTCATAATGATATCCTAATACTAATACACTCATACTGATACCCTAATACTATTACCCTCATACTGATACACTAGTACTAATACACTTATACTGATACACTAATACTAATACACTCCAACTAATACACTAATACTAATCCACTCATACTGATATCCTAATACTAATAAAGTCATATTGACACACTAATACCCTTATACTGATACCCTATTCCTAATATGCTCAAAATGATATCCTAATCAACTCATACTGATAAACTAATATTAATACACTCATACTAATACCCTAATACTAATAAAATCATACTGATAGATTAATACTAATAAATAAACTAAAATTAATATATACTTGAAATGCATATATCAGGCATTGGAGGGAATGAGAGGGGATTTGTCATTCATAGGGCAATGCCATTGCAGCTGCTAGTCAGGTAATGCTTTTGGAGTGGTTGGCATCCTTGAGAGGTAAGCATGTGAGAAAAGGAGCTGTGCAGTCTTATTTTGCGGCAATGTCATTTTTCTGCAAACTGTGTGGTTTGGAGGAGGCAACCAGTACTTTTTTTGGTGCAGCAGGTAGTGCGTGGGATTCTTGTGAACCCATAATGGACCCTCAGTTAGAGGCCCTCTTAGATGTGCTGGTTTGAGTATATGCTTCTGTTTTTGAACCATCCTTGTTTGCTGCATTATTTGCTTTGGCTTTCAATGGGTTGTTGCATGTGGGCAAGTTTGGTTTTATTTTCGAGGATAGATTTCCATGGAGGGGTGCTGGCTGACCACGTGAGGCTTACTCGGAAGGCAGCTATGTTGTTCATCCCTCAATTCATGATGGATCAGAAGGGTAGGGAAGTGTGGATGTCTTTGACGGCTCAACCTGAGGAGTGGCTATGTCATTAGCTTTGCTATTTATTTTTCCAGAGGTGAGTCCAGCCAGATCTGCATAATTTTTTTGACAAAATTTCAGTTCCGTTGGGTTCTTGATTGGGCTGTTTGACAGACGGTTTTGATCCTTCACATACAATACTTCATTCATTTAAGGTTGGGGTTGGTTGGCTAACCATATTAGGGGACTTAGGAGGTGGCACTCAGCACTATAGGTCCTATGTTAGGCCACTGGTCTTTGAAAATTAGGCAGTCGGATGGTATTTGGGCTAGTTAAGGCTTCTTGTTTGGGTTTCATTTTATTATGACAAGTTTGTATAGTTTCCACGTTTGTTTTTTTTGCAGGGTTGAGCAGTGCTCCAGCTAGGGTCTGAATTGTTGGCCACTACTTCATATACTTGACATCAGAACATTGGCAGTTCCAGATCAGAGTCAGCTGGTTTTCCCTCCTTCTATGGCAGTGGTTCGCTGGCTAGGGCATAGGG
This sequence comes from Bombina bombina, assembly GCF_027579735.1. NCBI lineage: Eukaryota > Metazoa > Chordata > Amphibia > Anura > Bombinatoridae > Bombina > Bombina bombina. Next base: position 975,587,309 of record NC_069502.1, read on the forward strand.
GTTTATGCTGGAATAAGCTTCCAGCGCTCTTGCAAGAAGCTGCTCGTAGGAGGGATAAGCCAAATGTAATCTTGACTCATTTAGGTGACAATGATCTGGGGGTGGTGCCTACCCTAGATCTTATTTTAGGTGTGCTTGTGGGGTGGTCCAACATTGTCCCTAGATTGAAATAATGATATATGGTTTGTCATAGTGCTGCATTTAAAGTGAGGAAGAAAGTAAATAGGGAAATAGGGAAGATGATGAGGGAGCTCAATGGTTTCATTAGCCAACATGAAAATATCTTGGCAAAGTAGTTGTACAGACCAGATGGGATACACCTTGACCTGACATCTTGACTTGTTTTTGGCTAATATTTTACTCCTAAATGTATTGTTTTGTGGCAGTAAGTGTCTGTCCCTGTTATAGGGGTGGTCTCTTGTGGTGGTTGATCTGGGATCAGGCAACGGACTAAAAGAAAGTTGAGTGACCGCCATTGCAGGAGGGCTGACATCCCCAGGTGCGGGCCTGGGGGTGCTCCTCCTTGTATGCAATGGTCAAATAGTTCCTCTTTATATGTCTCTGTCAAATAACATTGTAGCTGGGCTCCACTGAATGTTGGCAGCCTGGGCCTTGAACAGCTTAGCATGGATTAGTCACTTAGTACCCAATTTGCCACTACCTAAATTTATCTTCAAATTAAATAGTTTTTTGCCAGAAGTTTTGTAAAGGATAATAAACATGACTCACAAGTCTTTAACTTCCAATGCTGTCTCAGTGTCTTATTTACTTCTTATTATTAGGTCTATTAGGGTTTAGTTTAAGTATTGTTATTCTCAGGGATGATAGGGCATTTAATACTTTAAGCTTCTGGTAAATTTTAAATGGTAAAGGATGTGTATTAAGCTGTTTAATTCTCTGCACTATTTAGTAAAACTGATTATTGTAATTTACCTATTTCTCCTGGTATCGTTTGCTAGTTCCACATCTGTGTCATGCCCTGGACCAGTGGCGGTTTCAGCTTGGGACCAGCAGTGCTCTGCAGGTGCCACAGTAGAATCCTCTTATTGCAAGCACACGGTAGAGTTAACATGCTAAATCATCATTACACCACATGTTTTCTAATTCCTGGAGAAAAGGGATAAAGTACTGGCACTTTATCCCTTTTGTCCATTATCACACTTGAGGTTCTTTGTTTGGGGGACCCTCCTGTACTTGGCTTTTAGGGATCCTTAGCGCCAACTCTCTCTCTTTTCTAATTCCTGGAGGAATCTTTAATATGATATCCCCATTAAAAAAAAATTGCAAGACTGTTTGCATGTCCCTTCAAGAGAAATAGACACCCTTAAAAATGATATTTGCATTATTTCCTTAAAAGAAGTGCAAAAAAGTAATGTTTTAGTACATATTATTATTGCACTATTGTTTTCATACAACTATGTGTTTAACTTCTGCAAATGGTTAAACACATAGCTAAATTAATTTAGAGAACACTATAAGGAGCTAGCTGAACACATCAGGTGAGCCAATGAAAAGATGCCTATGTGTGTACCAACCATCAGCTAGCTCCAGTAGTACATTACTGCTCCTAAACCTAACTAGGTATTCAGTAGCTGAACACATCAGGTGAGCCAATGAAAAGATGCCTATGTGTGTACCAGCCATCAGCTAGCTCTAGTAGTACATTGCTGCTCCTGAGCCTACCTAGGTATTCCTTTTAACAAAGGATACCAAGAGAACAAAATAAATTTGATAACAAAATACATCTGTAAGACGTAAGATTTAAAGGGACAGTCAACAACATAATTTTTGTTGGATAATTCTTTTATTACCCATTCCCCAGTTTTGCATAGTCAACACAGTTATAATAATACAGGTTTTACCTCTGTAATTATCTTGCATCTATGCCGATGCAAACTGCCCCCTGATTTCCTTGTCTGGTCCGAGCTGGTGACTAGGTAGGGCTGGACAAGAGTAATGGTGGTACCGGCCATTGATCCATACCGTCTGGCGATGGTGCAGCCGATTGTTGCCAGCTGCCGCTTGCACTGGGTCTACCTCATGAGCCGCTTCTCTGAGAACCCCAGTTGGTGCTCTGGTCCAGTTGGGGTGGGGTGGATTCTTTGGACAATTGGACCATACATGGCCCACTTGATCACACCCGTAGCATTGGATTCCTGTCTTCCGGGGCAGACTGGGTCGAGAAGAGTGGAGTGGAGCTGGTGGAGCGGGGGGGGGGGGGGGGGTGCAGGAGCAGAGTGGGCTGTTGGATTAGGTTTGGATCAAAAATGTGCATCGGGCATCCAAGAATTGGACTGCCAGGACAACAGCTTGATCCACTGTCTCAGGTTTCTAATCCCTGACCCATTCTTGTACCTCCGACGGGGAGTGGTCATAAAAATGTTCCATAAGGATGAGCTAGGAGGCTTAGACCAGTGTGGTCACTTGGCAACCTGAAAACCAATAGTCCAGAGAGCGGGTGAACTGGTGGGTCCATTCTGCAAAGTGATTGCCAGACAGTGAGCCTCAGGGGTGATGGCATACCTAGCCAAGATGGGCTTCTTCACCCGCTCATAGTTCCACTTGTCTTCTAGGGGAATGGCCTTGAAAGCATCCAAGGCCCTCCCTGACAGTTTCCTAATCAGGAGGGTAACCCTGTTGGCATCAGCGATGCCCTGCAGCTTGCATTGAGTCTCAAATACCTGCAGGTATCAATCGATCTCCTGCTCTCCATCTTTAAAGGCATGGAAAGCCTCATGGGGCAACTTCTTCTGGGGCGAGCAGGCGTCAGGTCAGCCGGTGTGGCTCTCCCCATAGCTTTCTAGACCTCTAGCTTTGTGAGGCATGTAGTGTCCGCAATGATCTGCGTGATAATCTCCTGAGGTGGTGTGGTTCCATAGAGTGCCAGCCACCACTGGATCTCCCTCTGGACCTCGGACATCTCAGTCCCCCCAGTTGAGGGCTCGCTGGCCCGGTCACTTCCCCAGCTGCTGCCGGGCTCACTGGCCTGATCGCTGGCCAATCACCTTCCATCAGCTTGCCAATGATCGCTGCCTTGGATTTGTTGCTGGCCACATGTCCACAAGCTTCCAGCAAGTCTTTATGTTCCAGGTAGAAGGAAACATCCCACCACTGCCAACTAGTTGTGACGAACTCCGGCTACCCCGACTGGGTTTCTCCACCAAAAGGATCCTTTCTGTACGAACAGTCTTTATTGGGAAAAACACACTGCTTTTATACACATTGGCCATCTTGATAAGAGCCTTATCTGATCCCAAAATTCCTGCCATTCCCGCCCCTCCAGACAGGCTGGCGCCTCTATAGGAACAACAGTCACATATGGATCCCATAATGGCTAGGTTGCCATTTTGGGGTGATCCAGAGGGAGCAGCAGCTATTCCCAGTTACTGTTGGAGAGCTCCAGTCTCCAAGGTATCACAGTCCAAAAAGCAACATGATCCATCACTGGGGGCCGGAGCAGCAGCTGAGCAAATGTAGACCAGGTCAGCCAGTGGTAGCAGTGGTAGAGGGGGGCCGAAACCCTGTGTTCCGAAGTGAGATCCCTCCTGGCAATCACCCCAATCCTTGTCCTCTATAGGAGGTACAAATCCCCAAAAGAGTGGAGCTCTGAGGAAAAGGGCCTCTGGAGCGACCTAGGTTGAATTTCAGCGGGGATCCCTAGCGAACCCAGCTGGTGGGTAGTTCCACAGGCCCGGCTCTTCTGAAAGGGGTCAAGCAGCCAGAGATCAGCTCTTTCAGTGACAAAGTACAGGCAGTGTAGAAACAAGTGAAAAAGGGTTGGGGCACAAAGTATTCCAATATTGAGGGAGTGTGGCCTTGGCAGCTTGGTATCCATGACAAAAAATTATTTTAAAATAAACTAAATTGTATTTATTTATTCGCTCTAGTTTAATAACTACATGCCAAACAATGCAAAATAATTTTTTTAGTTTATTTGCCTTCCTTTTAAAGAGCTTGAAATGGAATGCCAAAAATATTTCAGCTTTTGATACACATTTTTATAGCTTTAAAGGGATATGAAACCCAATTTTTTCTTTCAGATTGAACATGCAATTTTAAGCAACTTTCTAATTTGCTTCTATTATCAATTTTTCTTCGTTCTCTTGGTATCTATTTGAAAAGCAGGAATTTAAGCTTAGAAACTGGCCCATTTTTGGTTAAGGACCTGGGTAGCACTTGCTGAGTGGTGGCTTAATGTAGCCACCAATCAGCAAGCGCTACCCAGGGTGATTAATGAAAAATGGGCCGGCTCCTAACCGGAAATTGCAATTTGTTTGGTAGAATGAATATTGTTATTTCCAGTTTTGGAATTTTACTTTAATTTTTAAATGTTTATAATGAGATCAAGGGCTCTATTTATCAAGGTCTGGTGGACCTGATCTGACACTGTGGATCTGACGCTCGCCGTATTCAGCATTGCACCAGCAGCTCACAAGAGCGGTTGGTGCAACGCCGTCCCCTGCAGACTCGCAGCCAATCGGCCACCAGCAGGGGGTTTCAATCAACCCAATCGTACTAGATCAGGTTGATTTCCAGTGATGTCTGTCCGCCAGCTCAGAGCAGGCGGACAGGTTATGGAGCAGCGGTCTTTGTGACCGCTGCTTCATAACTGCTGTTTCTGGCGAGTCTGAAGACTCGCCAGAAACACGGCCCTTCAAGCTCCATACGGAGCTTGATAAATATGGGCCCAAATATCCACAATCAAAATTTCTAATGTAATATTCAATTTGAAATAAATGAGTGAATGTGTTAAAACTTGTTTCATTTTTTTAATGTCACAAAACATTCTCCCATCCCTACACAAGATTAGGAGAGAATAATCCTGTTTTAGTGAATCAAGGGGACTTTGACTCCCTAATGACATGACATATGGTTCTAAACCAATGAAAGCATTTATGTTAGCCTTTAGTGCACTTTCTAAGATCAAACATATTTATAAAATAGAAGAAATTAACTGAAACTTTAATCATTTTTAAGAAATGTCTTTATTAAGTAAAAGGTTGATTTAATTTGTAGCAGGGGCATATTATAGCCTAGGCCAACAAGGTCTGTGCCTAGGGCGGCAGATTTGGGGGGGGCGGCACTTTTTGTAATCACTCTTACTATACTGTCACTGTCCTGTAATGTAATGTCACCCTTTGTTGCCTGTATCACTGTCCTTCTCACTTTATCGTCATTCCTTGCCTCCTCCCCCGTTTCTCCCTGCATGCCTGCCCTACTTTCTCACCTTCCATTTTGTGTGTGTGTACTACGTCCTGGCAGATCTCGGGACCTATGATTAATAACTAGATGTGTCTGAACCTTCTGTCTACAGTGTTCCTATCAGCACCGCCATGTCCGGGACTACTAGCTCGAAGGTGGGTGACATGAGCTGTGAGGAGACGAGGGTCAATTTGTTTAAATTTATTGGCACAAAAAGCCTCCATCTGCAGTGTCGGGTATGCTCCGTGAGAGGCACTCTGTGCTGTGGATATGGGCCTTGTCAGGGGTGTGAGGCTAGAAGGAAGGTTAACTTGTGAAGCCTTAATTTTACTTAGGAGTAGTAATGGCGTCTGACAGAGCCATATGTTTTTTTTTCTGGCTTCTAATTGTGTTAATTTAACATACTGTAATGTGCCAGCCATTGTTACCAACAGTGTGGTGCTGAAGCAAATCCTATGCCAATAACAAATAATGGGTTTAATAATTATTCACGTCTGTGTCCCATAATGGTATATAAATATACCTTGCTCCTCAGTCTGTGAAAATGTACATCTACACTATGGGTATATATAATGTTTTTATTAGTGAGTCCCTCTCACTATACCGTCTCCTACTTATTGAACTGTCACTTTGTATTGCTTACTTCACTGTCCCTCTCACTATACATCCCCTACTTACTATACTGTCAGTAAAATAATTAGGTAGGATAACTCCTTGGCCTCTATTTATCAAGCTGTCAACCACAAATACGCTGGAATTCTGCAGCGTATTTGTGGCGAGCCTGATTCCCCTTAGTTATAAAAGGCTAGAGACCGGCAAAAGTAGAATTTAGTGACATAACATACGATCCGCCGGACTCAGTCCGACACAGATCGATGGTTACATCACTCCAGATGTTCCGAACGCAAGTTCGGCACAATCTGACTACTTTTGCTAGTTATCAAATAACTAGCAGGTACGCTCACCACTATTCCGGCCCAGTGTACCTAGTTTTGGAGGCGGCGGATGCCATAGGAATCAATGGGAGTCTGACAGCAGCAAAAGTTCATGTTCGCTGCTGCCCGATATCCCATTGATTCCTATGGGAAATGTCTACACCTAACACCCTAACATGTACCCCGAGTCTAAACACCCCTAATCTGCCCCCCCCTACCACACCACCACCACTATATTAATTTTATTAACCCCTAAACTTAAGTCTAACCCTAACACCCCCCTAACTTAAATATTATTTAAATTAATCTAAATAAATATTCCTATAATTAACTAAATTATTCCTATTTAAAACTAAATACTTACCTATAAAATAAACCCTAAGATAGCTACAATATAACTAATAGTTACATTGTAGCTAGCTTAGGGTTTATTTTTATTTTACAGGCAAGTTTGTATTTATTTTAACTAGGTACAATAGTTATTAAATAGTTATTAACTATTTAATAACTACCTAGCTAAAATAAATACAAAAGTACCTGTAAAATAAATCCTAACCTAAGTTACAATTACACCTAACACTACACTATCATTAAAATAATTACCTAAACTAACTACAATTACTTACAATTAAATTAAATAAACTAAAGTACAAAAAAAACAAACATTAAATTACAGAAAATAAAAAAAATTTTACAAGAAGTTTAAACTAATTATACCTAATCTAAGCCCCCTAATAAAAGAAAAAAGCCCCCCAAAATAATAAAAAGCCCTACCCTACACTAAATTACAAATAGCCCTTAAAAGGGCCTTTTGCAGGGCATTGCCCCAAAGTAATCAGCTCTTTTGCCTGTAAAAAAAAAAAAAATACAACCCCCCCAACATTAAAACCCACCACCCACACACCCAACCCTACTCTAAAACCCACCCAAACCCCCCTTAAAAAAACCTAACACTAACCCCCTGAAGATCACCCTACCTAGCCGTCTTCACCCAGCCGAGCACAAGTGGTCCTCCAGAGGGTCCGAAGTCTTCATCCTATCCGGGCAGAAGAGGACCTCCAGACCGGCAGAAGTCTTCATCCAGGCGGCATCTTCTATCTTCATCCTTCCGGAGTGGAGCGGGTCCATCTTCAAGACATCCGACGCGGAGCATCCTCTTCAACTGACGGCCGATGACTGAATGACTGGTCCTTTAAATCAGTGATTTTAAACCTTTTTTTTGCCGTGGCACAATTTTTTACATTAAAAAATCCTGTGGCACACCACCATCCCAAAATTTTAAAAAAATCACACATTGTAGCCTAATACAGCATATATATATATATACACATACACACAAACTACCCCTGCACTGGGAGTAAAAAACAAGCAAAGTTTAAAAAATATGTCACACTGTTGTCAGTCTGCCGTGGCACACCTGAGGATCTCTCACGGCACACTAGTGTGCCACGGCACACTGGTTAAAAAACACTGCTTTAAATGATGTCATTCAAGATGGCGTCCCTTGAATTCCGATTGGCTGATAGAATTCTATCAGCCAATCGGAATTAAGGTAGGAAAAATCCTATTGGCTGATGCAATGAGCCAATAGGATTGACCTCGCATTCTATTGGCTGATTGGAACAGCCAATAGAATGCAAGGTCAATCCTATTGGCTGATTGGATCAGCCAATCGGATTGAACTTCAATCCGATTGGCTGATTGCATCAGCCAATAGGATTTTTCCTACCTTAATTACGATTGGCTGATAGAATTGGCTGATAGGATTCTATCAGCCAATCGGAATTCAAGGGATGCCATCTTGGATGACGTCATTTAAAGGATCAGTCATTCAGTCGTCAGCTGTCGGATGAAGAGGATGCTCCGCGTCGGATGTCTTGAAGATGGACCCGCTCCGCTCCGGAAGGATGAAGATAGAAGGTGATGCCTGGATGAGGGCTTCTGCCAGTCTGGAGGTCCTCTTCAGCCCGGATAGGATGAAGACTTCGGACCCTCTGGAGGACCACTTGTGCCCAGCTGGGTGAAGACGGCTCAAGGTAGGGTGATCTTCAGGGGGTTAGTGTTAGTTTTTTTAAGGGGGGTTTGGGTGGGTTTTAGAGTAAGGTTGGGTGTGTAGGTGGTGGGTTTTAATGTTGGGGGGGTTGTATTTCTTTTTTTTACAGGTAAAAGAGCTAATTACTTTGGGGCAATGCCCCGCAAAAAGCCCTTTTAAGGGCTATTTGTAATTTAGTATAGGGTAGGGAATTTTATTATTTTGGGGAGCTTTTTTATTTTATTAGGGGGCTTAGATTAGGTGTAATTAGTTTAAACTTCTTGTAATTTTTTTTTATTTTCTGTAATTTAGTGTTTGTTTTTTTTGTACTTTATTTTATTTTATTTATTTTTTTTAATTATTTTTTTTTATTGAGGTTTTAAAAATATACATAAGTCAGATAGACAACAGCTCAACATTATCGTGGTCAATAGCGTTGTAAAACAAAATGAGAGACAAATATTGTTGTAAACAGACAGCATGGGAACACAACATAGATATCAGAGGTAACGTTTAGGTATATGATAAAATGGAGCTTCAATGTCAAATCTGTACTACAAGGTAAGCTTAATTGATGAGATGTGTTCTGTGAACAAGTTTTAATAGGAAGACCCTGACTAAAGTATTACACAACATTGAGTTGCCATTAAAGTAACCTGAGTTTTCAGTTTCAAATAGGAATTGGTAGCTGAAGCTCAGATAACATGTAGAGACATACAAATGATGAGCTTAGCTGGTGAGCAGGATATAAGGAAAGGGAGTGCAGCGGGCCAGAGCCGCTCATAAAGGGGTGGGGGAGGGATTCTTATTATATAACCTGGACCTCTTAGAATAGGTTGTTAAAGATAGGGGTTGCATCTGGAGATTATTAGGGGAGAGATCTGTATAAGTGCAATCTGCCACATATAAGTGGGGGGGTAGAGTGAATAAGTGGAGGTGTCTATGTAGGGAGCTGGGGTGCTGTTAACCAGGGATAAAGTAGCTAAAGGAGTCTGTGTTCATTACTGGGCTACATAGGAGAAGACAAGGGAGGATTGAGTTGTCTTAAATTGTCTAGTGGCGTGGGTAGTGCCGCTATGTTTGGGGATAGGGGTGGGATCTAAAAGGGATGATATGTCATATAGAGCTTGCAAGGTGTGCTTAGCTGCATAGGATAGTAGAAGGGAAATGACACTTTGAACATGAAGGGAGCTAGAGGGCCGAATGGGTAAAATGACTACACACAATGTAATATGATATCTTCACTGTCTGTATAGCAATGGATAACTGGGGAGATCTCACAGCTCTTCCTGATCTATATGACTATGTGGCTCTTGTAAATGAAGGCTTCAAGATAAATCAATCTGAGCTCATAGGATAGTAAGAGGGATCATATGGGAGTGATAATAAAGGAGTAGAAAATACTAAGAGCTGCTGGAGGAGTTGTGGATAAGAGGATAAGGGGCTAGGTAGTTATATGAGTTAGGGGTAGAGTATAAATGTAAATAGGAAAAGACAGGACCCTGCAGTATCTATGTCCTAGAGCACACTTACTCTGCTTGTTCTACCTAGGCTGCATCCATGTTATTAGATAATGGGCAAGTATCACTATAAAGAATCGATGGTGTAAGCACATAGCATTTCAATCATTCCATACAGAACAGAGTGTGACATTGGATACAGAGATATAGTCTAATATTAGGGAAATTGGATATCCAGCGTGGCACTCAGAAGTGGGTTAGGATACTAATGAGCTTGGCTTGCTTAAATATATAATAGATATAGACAAATAGGGTTAGCCTAAATGTAATTTTTACAACATAGAGAATCCTTCAATTTTAACAACATTTAAGTATTAGCAATTCCACTGTGACCCCCCAACACATAAAAAACATCTCAAAGGAACTAAACAAGCAATGCGAGAATTACTAAAAACTATGAAACTGTAAGGGGTAAATAGGTGTGAGTATCAGGAAAGTTAGAGTTAGATCCCTGGCTGAAGTCATGAGACCTTGAAGCTGTAAGTAACCATACGGCTTCATCCTATGCCCAGCTTGTTGTAAAGTCTGGTTCGTAGGCGGCTAATCCAAAAATGTCCATTTGGAGAATGCAAAGAGTTCCACTCATAATGAGACCCAGGCACTGTCAGAGAATCTTCTGAGTGCTTTAAAGACTCATTCGTTAGCAAGTTCACAGTGGAGCAGAGGCGATATATAGTCGAGTGCTGCAGTGAAGAACCTAACCGGAGCCCACTTTCGACCGGCCGCATCTCCAGCGGGTCCGGTTCCGGGTGAGTTTTGCTGGGTGAGATGTCAGAGCATAAACATGTAGGAAACATGGCGCCTGGCGATGAGGAGCAAGGTGTAGTCCCTGCCACATCTCCAAGAGGAGTAAGTGTATAGGGATCTCCATCTGGGCATCGAGGATAGTCGCAGCTGCAGATTTCCATGATCTCGGTCTGTATATCGCTTAGGTAGGAGTCAATGCTAAGGCCTCCAGCTTCCTCCTCGTCAGTGCTCTCTGAGTTAAGCGCCGCCATGAGGGAGATGCGATGTCCGTCTAGCTTCCGTGAGAATAGTTGCAGTAAGGCAGCTAGTGTGGGTTCCATCGTGAGGAAGTGTATCCTTATCGTTTTAGTAAGAGATAGTGGGCAGTGATTCACACTCCTTCTCAGTATGAAAACCTCTCCGTATTCTGTTACAACCGATTCACCCGGCTTAATGTGAGGCCGGGGGGGGGGGGGAGAGATGGTAAAATCGTGAGTTGGGCCGCAGCCAGAGGTTTCAGTTGGTTAGGATCTCCTACAGAGCAGATATCTGATAAAATTAGGATCCTTAGAAAACAGTCCTCTTCTCCAAAGGATATATAACAGATAAATTGAAGATATAGACCTGAAAGTTGGGGATAAATGTCCAAAAGTTCAAGCTAATTTCGGAGCTAGTAAAAGGCACTTCTTATCATGGCTGCGGCTAAGACACGCCCCCTATTTTATTTTATTTAATTGTAAGTAATTGTAGTTAGTTTAGATAATTAATTTAATGATAGTGTAGTGTTAGGTGTAATTGTAACTTAGGTTAGGATTTATTTTACAGGTATATTTGTCTTTATTTTAACTAGGTAGTTATTAAATAGTTAATAACTATTTAATAACTATTCTACCTAGTTAAAATAAATACAAAGTTGCCTGTAAAATAAAAATAAACCCTAAAATAGCTACAATGTAACTATTAGTTATATTGTAGCTATCTTATGGTTTATTTTATAGGTAAGTATTTAGTTTTAAATAGGAATAATTTAGTTAATAATAGTAAATTTATTTCGATTTATTTCAATAATATTTAAGTTAGGGGGGTGTTAGGGTTAGACTTAGGTTTAGGGGTTAATACATTTAGTATAGTGGCAGCGGTGTAGGGGGGGCAGATTAGGGGTTAATAAATATAATGTAGGTGGTGGTGGGCTCCGGGAGTGGCGGTTTAGGGGCTAAACATTTTATTTAGTTGTGGCGGGGACCGGGAGCGTCAGGATAGGGGTTAATAACTTTATGTAGGTGGTGGCGGTATAGGGGGCGGCAGATTAGGGGTTAATATGTATAATGTAGGTGGCGGCGGGGTCTGGGAGTGGCAGTTTAGGGGTTAATACATTTATTAGAGTTGCGGCGGGATCTGGGAGTGGCGGTTTAGGGGTTAATAACTTTATTTTGTTGCGGGGGGCTCCGGGAGCGGCGGTTTAGGGGGTAAAACAGTATAGTATAGTGTGGGTGCTTAGTGACAGTATAGCAAGAAAGCTGCGAATAAGCCGAAGAGCAGCTAGATCGATGACTGTTAGTTAACAACAGTCAGCTGCTCATCGCCCCATACTTAGTGCGCGGCTTTTTTACAGCTTTCTTGATAAATTTGGCGAACGTATTCAGGTCTGCGGCGGGGATCTTAGGCGATCTTAGGCAAGCGTATTGGGGCCATCGAATGCAGGTAAGTAGACAGCTTGATAAATAGAGGCCCTTGGGTGCAAGGGGACACTATTCAAAAAGTTACAATGAGGTCATACTTTTTTTTCTATCCCTCACCTCCTTCTTTCTCTTCCCGCCTCTCTTCTCATTTACTTTAGAAATGCCATGAGAAATAATTAAACAAAATCTTATTTTACACCATGTCCAAAAATTATTTTGGCTAAAAAAAGTCTAAAACATGAGGGGGGGGGGGGGGGAGAGAGAGAGCAGAATTTTGAGTGCCTAGGGCAGCAGAAAACCTAAATATGCCACTTATTTGTAGGTAATAAAAAATAAATTAAAAGGAATGTATTCAGAAAAATCAGTATTTAATTGGTGGGTTTTATTCTGATGGCTGATGAAACCCTGTTTCGTCTATTAAGTACGTTGTGGATCCCCCTTGCAAGGCACCAGAATCGCTTCCCCCATTTGGAGAAGTAGAAGCAGCCTACATAGGGGTTGTTTCCATTGAGATGGTAAAGTTTAGAAACTAGTGGTAACATAAAAATTCCCCATAGACTTTAATGGAGATAAATGTTTTTACCACCAGTTTGCAAACGTTACCACCTTAACAGAAACTAGTTTATGGTCAGTCGTTATGGCTTTTTCTTCTTTCATTGCTGCATTTGCTGGGTAGCACAATTTTTCCTCAAAATTAATTTCTGGTGTTTCCTTTGATTAAAAACAAAATCAGATACTCATTTTCCAGTAATATTAGCATTTAAAACAATATAGTATTTAACCGTTTTTATTATTAAAATGTAAGTATTTGTATTGGTGGGAGAGAAGTTTAGGTCTAGGGTTATTTCCATAATTTTTTTTTCAAGTTATCAGCTTTAACCAATAAAATATTACAAACCCCTCACGAGGTCCACTCAGGTACATTTTCTATAATTCACTATACTGAGCTCAGTCACACAGCATATAATCCTACATAAGACTGGCACTTCTATGTTATGTAATGTCACTTACTGATACAACAGGCTTTAGTCTAATGTTTCTACATTTAATGTTTTGAAATTGGTACCTCTTTCCTTCCTCATTTCCTAACATTGAAGCCTAGTACCTCCTGTCCATTGGATGCTGTCTCATAAAGTTTATCCACTTAATCTGCCTCCTCAAAAGTTGTTGCCAAGCGCTAAACTGGAATCAGCATTCTGTACCCCTTCATATGTGGGTAACCATAAAAATCCCTGCTGTTTTGATATTTTGCTGGCTATATAAATCAAACACATTTTTAGTACTTTTTAAGAAGCAGAAAAATGAATTAGCTATGCATTTAACTTGATTTCTAAGTGACTATGGGTCAGACTTATTAATGTTACTGTTATGCTGTATCTTATGGAAATGACACATTAAAATGTTACCACTTGAAATAGCATGGGTTAGGGTTAGAGGCTGGTGGGGGTTAACCATTATACTAGAATAGAGGTCTTAAAAGCATTTTAACCCAAAGCTGAACATTAATAATAAAATACATACTTGCAAGATTAAAGAAATAAATATTAGTGATCATGTCCAATATGCCTGTATCAACAACAACTACATAGATGGATGATAGATAGATAGATTAAGGATAGATAGATAGATAGATAGATAGATAGATTAGTGATAGATAGATAGATAGATAGATGATAGATAGATTAAGGATAGATAGATAGATGATAGATATTTTGTACAAATTCATGAAAAATGTGACATATAAACTGTATCAATATAGTGACAAATACTAACATATTTAATTACCTGTAAGCAGTCAAGAGCCCTATATATTTTTACAAGACAGGTACTTAGGACAGAAATCATTTGGAATATCTGCTGAAATGTAAATGTAATATTTGCCTTCTGGGGTATAACAGCATTAAAATATTAAAAATATAAAAAAACAATTGAGTATTTTGTTGCATTTCCTAAATAATTTATTGGACTAAAAATTTGCTTTTCAAGATTGTGTTTTTTTTTTTTTTTTTATATCCAAACTGCTGTATTGTTCTTGTTTATGATTTGTGGTATTTCAGAAAATCTGATTATTATTGTTAATGCTAGCGCCAACACTCTGGATTGCCACACTCCTATCTTTAAGCAGCTATTATTGTATATCTTTATTTTCTTCAAATTTGATGTGTCACTGTTATCTATTTTGTCTTATCCAGATTGCAAATCGCAGTTGACAGATGGTAGCCTACCTCCCCCCTATCATTCTAATCCTGAGCTACATTTTAATTCTCACTTCCACAAGAAATATAGCCTTTTCTGTTAAGGTAATTATAGATACATTTCTGTCACATTTCTTTCCACTCAAAGAGGTGCATTCCGTGTCCCCTAAAATAAAAAGCATAACGAGCAGAGCAACCATGCTTCTTGCTAAGCATACTTGATATGGAGTTACATGGATAATATTAACAAGAACTACATGGGATTTTAAAGTAGATCAGAATTTTATACCAAGAAAAAGAAGTTTAGTTAAATATATATAAATATTTATGACAGACATATTGCTGTACGTCTAAACATCTACTTTTTCATTGCAAATCAATGATCTTTAGTAAAAGAACATAAAACACCTTGTAATGACAAGACTTTTCTTGAAGAGGACATAGAGATTTTTAATGATGTATATGAAAAGGTGGTTGATAAACATATTGACCCAGATTACAAGTGGAGTGCAAAAATATTAGCAGTGTTAAGTGCTAACATGATTCAAGTTAAATGAATAGAGCTCTTAGTCATGTGCTCATATTACAAGTATAAAGGAAGTGCTCAAGCAAACGCTTCAAGCACACTAACATCTCGAGGTCAGATAGCATTGCAGCGCTAAATCTATCACCTAAGAGAGTTCTATAGGGCATGCAACAAAACTCTGTTTTATTACAGTATATATATATATATATATATATATATATATATATATACACTTTATGTGTGTACATTTCTGTTTATGAATATCTGTGCATGTAAGTTTATTTGTACACAATACATACACAGACATAAAAAAATACACACACTCATAAACACACGCACACACACACACACATATATATATATATATATATATATATATATATATATATATATACATTTGAGCCCTTATACCATTTAACTTTCAAACACTTTTTATACATATATTTCGATAATAAACATTAAAATTAGAAAACCAATGAACATTAAAAATGAAATCCTGCAGCCAGTATAAATCACATTACACTACTTTTTGCATATAGCATCTTACAATTACCTATATTTTTGTATGCATGTGCTTTTCTGTTAGGGTTATAAGTATTTTAAGTGTTTTGAGAAAAGCTTGCTACATTTCAATTTGTGAGAAAAAAATGTGAGATCTGTAGTACAAACATATTAACAAAATTATGCTGGAATTAGAGAGGCAATTTCATATACACCCATGGAAAACTCATGTCACACCCATTTTACATCCATTTTACAAAAAAACAACAATTACGCTTTTCATTTTGTACTTCTTAGAATGAATTTCGAAGTGATTTTTGCACACCCAGTGTACTAAAATTATGATTTATGCCATGGTAAATTTTACGTTTTCTGGTAAAATACAATTTTTGGTGAAGAACTTTGTTACATTTTTGATGCGCCTTAACAATTCGATCTTTCCCTGCTTATTTTTGTGTGAATGGTTAAATTATTAATTTTGCATGATGTGAAAAATATGAATTTTTATTGGGCACTTTTCATACTAAAATGCAGTATACGCCCCTTAGCAAGACACCCTGTTTTCAGGGTAAAAAGTGGCTTTAGATTATTCCACCGGGGAAATAGAAGTACTGGCGAGTATCATTTAATAATCTTGTCAGCCCAGAGAGCTTTAAATTATCGTGCCCCAGTCACATCAAATGTAATGGTTTTTATGGATTTCTCCCAACTCACCTTTGACATGCCTATCCCACCCATCGCAGACGTGGACCAGCATTTCTTGACATGGCTCCGCCCATCAAACACTCTTGCGCCACTGCCTTCTCCCCATACTTCCCCATACTTCCCCATACTTCCCTGTCCCAGAAAGTTTATGAAAAATGTTGAGAGATAGGTACAAGGGATAAAGGTTTGGGTATGAGATTGTTCCATTTTACTTAAAGGCAAACAGAAAGCACTTTCCCCATTAGAGATCTCATGTACAGTGCCTTGTATATCATTTTGAAGGGTTTACAAATACAAAGTTTAGGACCCTGCATCATCACAAAGGTTTCAAACACATAAGCATCGTTTAGATATTAGATATTTTGCATAGAGTTAGTTCTACAGGAGCATATCAAGCACTTTCCATTAGCTTTTTTCAGTAATGATAGACTTTTCAAATCCCATAGTTTTGAAAATCCCATTTTGGATTGTTTTGAGTGGTCTCTTGATTGTTCAGATGTTTTTTTTTTCCAATGTTAAAGCTTTTTGACTATCTCGTGTTTCACACTGTATGATAATGAAAATGATCATATGTTGGTTTAATACAAACAATTGTGAAGATTGTGCAAATCACACATTTAACATAGTGGATGTGGTTGAAAGATGACAAAAGTCCATCGAGTTTAACTTATATAGATCTTACCTCATCCCAATTAAACTAATTAATACAATTAGAAAGCCAACCCATGTAACACAAGTAATTATATTCCTGAATTCTGTTTTTAGATAAAAATGTATCTAAGTTATTGGCATTTACTATTTTCTACCTCATTTAAACTTTAAACTGTGTACTCAAATTAAAGGGATATGGAACTCCAATTTTTTTTATGATTCAGACAGATCATACAATTATAAAAGAAACGATTTACTTCTATTATCAACTTTGCTTTGTTCTTAAGATATTCTTTGTTGAAAATATACCTAGGTCGGCATATGGAGGACTACATTACAGGAAATAGTGCTGCCTTCTAGTTCTTTTGCAAATGGATAACATTCTTGTAAAACTGCTGCCATAAAATGCTGCACAAATTAGCCGGATCCTAAGCTTAGGTCTCTCCTTTTCAACAAAAGATACAAAGAAAATGAAGAAAAAATGATATTTTTTTTAGAAAGTTGTTAAAATTGAATGTTCTATTTGAATCATGAAAGAAAAAATGTGAGTTTCATATTCCTTTAAATACGATCATCAGAAGGTGACTTAAGCATGTTAATTACTCAAAACAATTAGAAAATCTAAATTGTAAACATATAAAAATTGATGTTATAAATTAAACAAATTTGCATTTATACACATTAGGATATCATCATCAATATTATATTAATTATCCACAATGTTTTACTTTTACTTTGGCAGACTGCATTTGTGGTCTATAAAAAATCCTTGTAGAAATACCTGTCAAAAGCCTGCAATATCCCTACTTCTAGTTCTCAAATTGGAGAATTATAACTGATTGGAATGGGGGACATTGAATCATGTTAAAATGTTGTTTTTTGTTAAAGTGAACAAAGTACAGAGATTGTAAAGATGCAGAAGATTGCTGAGCTACACAAATAAATGATACAATAATTATGATAATAATTAGAAGATATGAATTTTAATAGACAACTGTTAATAGAGTATTAATGAGTATTGGCTGATAGGGATGACCACCACAATTATGGGCTATATTACAATTGACGCACAGTCAATAGCCTATAACGTTTTATCTTGTGCTTGGCCTCACACAAAGAATAACTCATAATCTAGTTTTATAAGTGGGTTTATAAGTGGATGGTTAGTAATGCTAACCAAAGCTTTTTTTAGCATGCCCTATAATTTTCATGGATAGCGCACTATTAGCGCACTCATTGTGCTACTAATAAAGGTAGCGTATTAAGTGTTGCACTCAAGTACAATCCAAAATACTGTTTTAAAATGTAGCACTTTTTTAAACCTGAAGTAAATCACTATAGCTTGTTGGTTTGCAATAAAATACATGAAAAATAAATTATTTAGGGCCATATTATGACTGGGGGGGGGGGGCTAACAGTTACACGCAAGTGAAAAGGGGTTTATCATGGCTGTTTGTGCGCGCCGTGGTTATCAATCCGATTAAAAGTTGAAAGTAAACGTGATTGCCTAAGTGCAATTGAAGTTAATGTGCATAGGTATTGTCACAAATATCTCAGGATTCAGCTGCTAAGGAGTTAACTTTGTGTAGCTTGCACTCAAAACAGTTATTTGTTTTCAAGAAGAATTGTGTTTGTATTTTCTTTGAAGTATAAATAACAGCTTTTCACATTAATTTGATCAAGTTATGTGTACTATGGTCTTTTTCCCTGATATCATTTAACTCCAGGAGCTGAGATTGTTGTTGTTTAATATTGAATAGCAGTGTGAGGATTTTTGATATCTAGCATAAGCAACTGTCTAGCATAAGACCTGCTGAATGTATATATGAACAAAGACTCACAAAGGAGTTGCCACCTATCAATAAATGCTATGTAAGGGTTAAAAAATTTTTTTTCTATAAGATGGGTGAAACAAAACAAAAGTGCGTTTTTTTTGCAGAAGTATAAGCAATCGAATTGTAAACAATTTAAGCACACTATACGCTTGTGGTTTTTATTATACCTGCTCCTACCTGGGTATTATTCCCTGCACGCTGTAGCAGAAAGTTATTGTGCTAGGGTTGTGCACCTAGCACAGGTGTCCTGGATTCTCTCAAATTAAAATAGTTAAGAGTGGCATGCCACGGTGGACCAAGCTGCACTAAGTTTACTATTTTTGATACACGTTTGATACACGGTGCCAGAGCTGTTGGCCCTTTATTTGTTTTAGATAGATACACTAGACAACATAGATAGATTCCTAGTTGTCTTATACTTCACAATTTACACTATAAAGCTACACTAAGTTATTTTTTATTTTTTCATTTTTTTCACGCTATTAGAGCTGCTCGCTCTGGTTTTTCCTTTTTCCTTTTTTTATTTTTTGATAAATAAATTTGACAACGTAGATAGATTTCCAGTTGTC
Source organism: Bombina bombina (assembly GCF_027579735.1). Taxonomy (NCBI): domain Eukaryota; kingdom Metazoa; phylum Chordata; class Amphibia; order Anura; family Bombinatoridae; genus Bombina; species Bombina bombina. The sequence continues at coordinate 975,606,385 of NC_069502.1, forward strand.
ACATATTGCACAATATTCACTACAAGGGTTTTGTAAATTTTGTATAGACTCATCTAGAATTCACTTAAAAAGAAAGAAAGAAAAGAAAAGAGAAAGAAAGAGAAAAGAAAAGAGAGGTGGAGGTAATATTCTATGCTACATGGATAGATATATCACTAATACTAAAGCTAGTTCCCCGGCCATGCCACCCAAACAGAAAGATAGGAAGGCACGTACATCCGAAACTCAATTAGAAAATCCCAATGAAGCACTAATGCACAAAATAGATACACAACCACTTATAACTCAGATTTCTGAAATTTTTCTTCCTCAATTTGAACTACTTAAGTCACAAATGTCTAACATAATGACAGAGTTTAAACAATTTTCAAGTAGGCTGACGGAACTTGAAAACAGAGTGTCAACAAATGAGGATTTAATATATAAACAAGAGCAAAACATAGAGGATAATAATAAAACATTAAAAAAACTGCAAGATAAAATCTTTGAACTAGAAGACCGTTCACGCCGAAATAACTTGAAAATTATTGGCCTCCCGGATAACGGTGAGTTCACGGATTTGATAATCTTTGCCAGTATCACACTTCCCACAGCGTTAGGTATACTACCAAACAATCCCCCAATCTTAGTGGAAAGGGCACATAGGCTGGGCAAAGGTAGCGATGACAAAAAAGACCAAAATTATAATAGACCAGTGATGGTCAAATACTTAAATTACCAAGATAAGATAAATATATTAAGATCTTATAGGAAAATGGGAAATCTCTATATAGGTCAAACCAAAATATTAATCTTTCAAGATTATTCTAGCGAAACCACTTACAGAAGGAAAGAGTTGGCCCCGTTTTGTACCAGATTAATTAATGCAGGTTTCAAAGCTAAACTATTATACCCAGCAAGAATTGTTGTTGAAGAAGCAGAGGGCAATGTGAATATAACCAATGAGACAGAGGCAAGAGAATATTGTAAAAAAGTAAGGGCACTCTAGTCTCCTATCGGGAGAACATATCTTTTACAAGTATTAATGCTTTATGGATCTGAATGTTTTTAGTTTGTTTTTGTTTTTTTGTTTTTTTTCCATTTGTCTTCCACCGCACCTTCTTGTTTTTCTTTTTTTTTATGCATGAAGGGTTGGATCATGTTATATTAGAATTTTATGCAAAGGACAAATGTACGCTCATTATATCTACTACTGATGGGAGTGTAGACGAGAAATGTGTGTTGTTTTTTTTTTTTTTTTTTTTTTCCCCTCTTCCCTCCCCCTCTCCTCTCTCTCCCTCAACCTCCACTTTAGCGGCCGGTAGTTAACTATATATAGATTATGAAGAAAATTAAGATTATTTCTTGGAACATAGGGGGAATAACATCACCAAAAAAAAGGAAACAGATTATTAAACACTTAGCAAAGTTACGTCCAGACATTGTATTATTACAAGAGACACATTTGAAAAAATCAGAAGCAGACAAGCTTAAGTGTAATTGGGTTGGCCAAGTCATTTCTTCAGACTGTTCTAAAAGGAAAAGAGGTGTTGCGTTTTTATTCAATAAAAATTTTGAGTATAATATATTGGAATCTCGCATAGATATAAATGATAGATGGATAATTCTCTCAATTGAAGTAGCGAAGGTCAATTATACAATGTGTAATGTATATGGCCCCAACAAGATAGACCACATTTTTTGGGAAAATCTTACTGCTAAATTGTGTCTATGCACAAATCAAAACATAATATTAGCTGGCGATCTCAACCTTACACCAAATTCCATATTAGATAGATTTTCACCTAAACAGACTTGCCCGGCACCTCAGAAATCTAAGATTTTCTCACAAGTATGTAAAAATGTAAAACTTCATGATATATGGCGCATTCAACACCCGGATAGCAAGTTATATACATGCGAGTCCAGGGTATATAGATCCTTCTCAAGGATTGACCTTTTTCTAGTTTCGAACTCCCTCCTAAGAGATGATACTGAGTCAGATATACATGACATAGTACTTTCAGACCACTCCCCCATATCGTTAGTAATAAGCGCCCAGATAGGCCAAAGAGTCATGAATAATTTTTACTTCCCAAAACATATGATAAATAATATCCCGTTCCATAATTGGCTTAAAAATAAATGGAGAGAATACAGTATTAATAATAAAGACTATATAGATAGACTGGAGGTCTTCTGGGAGGCTGCAAAAGCATTTTTGAGGGGGGAGATAAAAGCCTACATGATACTGACCAAAAAGAAATTCAAGGCACGAGAATTACAGCTGGCCAATACAGTGACTAGGGCATATCAAAAATATATAAACACCCCACTTAGAAAATATTGGAATAAATACAAGGTAGCAAGACAAAATAGAGATCTGTTCCTCTCTACTAAAATAAATAAAGAGGAGATTAGAATGAATGCACGCTATGCGGGACACTATGGGAGGTCTGCCAAACACCTCGCAAGGTTAGACAGGGCAAGGAAAAAGAATAATATAATTGAAAAAATTGGTACGGGAGATCAATGCTATACACAACCTAGTGATATTCAAAAATTTTTTCTAGATTATTTTAAAAATATATATACTGCTAAAGTGATAGATCCTCATAGTAATACACTTTTTTGGGAGAATATTTCCTGTCCTAGGGTTACGATAGAACAGGTCGCCTTAATTAATGAGCCTATCTCCATGGATGAAGTTTTAAAAGCCATAGAGGAAGCTAAACTAGGGAAAGCCCCCGGTCCAGACCAATTACCCGCGGAATTCTACCGAATACTCAAATCAGAAATTGGACCTATGTTAACATGTCTGTTTAATGAATATTATATGGACGGAAGAACAATGTCACGGTTCTTCTCGGCGTCAATCATCACGCTTATCCTCAAAAAAGATAAGAACCCATTAGACCCAGGGTCATATAGACCAATTTCTTTGCTAAATATAGATTATAAATTGCTTACCTCTATAATTGCTAATCGTTTAAAAACATCTTTACAAGAAATTATACATCCAGATCAAGCAGGTTTTATGATAAACAGATCTTCCACAAAGAATATTAGGAAAACCTATATGATCCTGGAATATTTTTGGAATAGGCGCTTGCGGGATAAAATTATACCTAAATTTGACCTTGCGATGATGATGGTTGACGCCGAGAAGGCCTTTGACTCTATAATATGGGAACATCTATTTAATGCCTTGACTAACTTCGGCTTCAGTGGCAAGCTGATGAATTTTATCCGTCTGCTATATAACTACCCGATATCAGCAATCATGATTAATAACAGCCAATCTACCTTTTTTAGGTTAGAGAGAGGGACGCGGCAGGGATGCCCCCTCTCCCCTCTCCTTTTCAATATAGCCGTGGAGCCTTTAGCAATTTATCTGAGACAAGAATTGAAAGGAATAGAATTTGGGAATCAAAAATGTGTGTTATCATTATATGCCGATGACTTACTACTATACTTTGAAAACACCAGTGTAAATATACCTATAGCTTTGAAGTCACTACACTTATTCGGGGCTATTTCAGGGTATAAGATTAATACCTCAAAAACTGAGATTTTATGGATCTATAAAAATAAAGATAGTCTGAAGCTGCATGAATTGAAGGAAGTAGAGAGCTTTAGATACTTAGGAATCATTCTACACAGAGACCCGAATATGTGGTACAAATTGAACTATACACCGTGTTTCTCTAAGATAATTGCGAAGTTGCGTCAATGGTCTTTCTTTCCGATTTCCCTCACTGCTAAAATAATGATGATTAAAACCATTGCTTTCCCTCAAATAATTTATATAATGAATAATCTCCCACTATATGTTAAAGATCGGGACGTTAGATCTTTTTATCAGGCTTGTGCTAGATTTTTCTGGAATACTTCAAGACACATGCTTTCAATAACTAAACTTTCAGTCCTGAAAGATTCTGGGGGTCTAGCATTTCCTGATATAAAGGCTTACAATCTTGCGATCCTCGCCAGATATGGAGTAGATTGGTTGTTATCAACTAATTACCTGACAAATTTAAAAATAGAAGAGAACCTTATACAACCGTTTTCCCTTAAAGCATTATTACATTATCCATACTTACAATTAGCGGATAATATTAAGAAAACATACAGCATTTATAATGTGATCAAGGCCTGGCAACAACTATGTGTGCATTTCCAGATTAACTTCCGAATCTCCTCTTTTCTGCCCATCAGGGGGAATCCTGATTTTATACCTGGCCGACAATATGTGATCTATAAACGCTGGGCAGAGAAAGGTATAACTAATTTAATACAACTACTCGATGAAAGTTCCCATATAAGAACATTTGATGAGATAGTTGCTAGATATAACATATCTAATAAAGACTTCTATGCATACTTGCAAGTCCGGCACTTTATTAATAAAAAATTAAAGTCTGGTACTTGGTCAGAGAATTTTGACAAAATTGGGGACTTTATAAATATATATAAGCAGGGGAAGCGGTCAATCTCCTTATTATATAAGATACTTCTGGCCAAGCAAGGCCAATTAAATATAGAACAACTAGCAGCACATTGGTCAAAATATCTTGAAGTAAGTAATTACGATAATATCAAGAAAGGTTTTTTGTGGATAACCAGGGCTCCTATACGTTCCACATGGAAAGAATCGCACTTAAAGCTCCTCAATAACACTTATATTTCACCAAAGAGGCTGGCTAAATGGAATATAGGCCATTCAGGTTGTTGTTATAAATGCTCCGGGCCGGGGGCTGACTTACTGCACTGCTTTTGGTCCTGCCCTAAAATATGTCAATTCTGGCAGAAAATTAATTATTGGTTAAATAAATATGTATTGAATTTTCCTTTTTTCACCCCAGTTAAAATTTTCTTGCTTCATACAGAGGATCGAAATCGGGGTATCATTAATACGATAATTTTATTGGTACGCAACCTAATTTTGAGAAACTGGAAGAGTAAAAAGGCCCCTTCATTTCGAGCATTCATTGAAGCACTTAAATTACAAATTATTTTCGAACAACACAATATAATTAATGCACAGAATAGACAAATCCAAAGCTTTTTTAATAACTGGCTGAGGATTATTCAAACATTCCCCATTTCTATACAATACATGTTGACTAAAAAGTTCCATAAATCGGATTATTTTGAGGGCCTTATATTAAGAGGTCTTTTTCCAAGCTCTTGGTATTAAAGAAGGTACTACAGATTCAGAGCATAGACATGTACTGAGGGGCTACGGGAGAGAGGGGTGAGAGAGGGTAGAGGCCGGGGGGTTGTTTTTTTTTTTTTTTTTTTTTTTTTTTTTCTCTCGTTTACTGGTCCTTGAATAGGTACATTTAAGTATGTCCCGATCCTATGTTTGTTTTTCAAATTAGGTTATGTAAAGTCTGAGGTAAAAAAGGGAAGGGAAGAGGGCAAGGGGGATAAGATTGGAAAGAAAAAAAGGGAAAAGATTAGAGAAAATTCCCAGCAATATATTCACAGAATCAAGAGAACCACTCCGGGCTAAACTTTAAGGTTGTATAAAGTCTACAATGTTATAATTATACCCGCTGATGCTATGCTCTCCTTTACTATTACCATTTTATGTTATATTATATGTGGCCCTGCGTGGCGCACTAACTATAATGTGATTTACTTTTCTTTTTTCTTGATGATGTGTATTGCTGGTTATAAATAAACTTATAAAAAAAAAAAAAAAAAAGAGATCTCATGTACAGTGCCTTGTATATCATTTTGAAGGGTTTACAAATACAAAGTTTAGGACCCTGCATCATCACAAAGGTTTCAAACACATAAGCATCGTTTAGATATTAGATATTTTGCATAGAGTTAGTTCTACAGGAGCATATCAAGCACTTTCCATTAGCTTTTTTCAGTAATGATAGACTTTTCAAATCCCATAGTTTTGAAAATCCCATTTTGGATTGTTTTGAGTGGTCTCTTGATTGTTCAGATGTTTTTTTTTTCCAATGTTAAAGCTTTTTGACTATCTCGTGTTTCACACTGTATGATAATGAAAATGATCATATGTTGGTTTAATACAAACAATTGTGAAGATTGTGCAAATCACACATTTAACATAGTGGATGTGGTTGAAAGATGACAAAAGTCCATCGAGTTTAACTTATATAGATCTTACCTCATCCCAATTAAACTAATTAATACAATTAGAAAGCCAACCCATGTAACACAAGTAATTATATTCCTGAATTCTGTTTTTAGATAAAAATGTATCTAAGTTATTGGCATTTACTATTTTCTACCTCATTTAAACTTTAAACTGTGTACTCAAATTAAAGGGATATGGAACTCCAATTTTTTTTATGATTCAGACAGATCATACAATTATAAAAGAAACGATTTACTTCTATTATCAACTTTGCTTTGTTCTTAAGATATTCTTTGTTGAAAATATACCTAGGTCGGCATATGGAGGACTACATTACAGGAAATAGTGCTGCCTTCTAGTTCTTTTGCAAATGGATAACATTCTTGTAAAACTGCTGCCATAAAATGCTGCACAAATTAGCCGGATCCTAAGCTTAGGTCTCTCCTTTTCAACAAAAGATACAAAGAAAATGAAGAAAAAATGATATTTTTTTTAGAAAGTTGTTAAAATTGAATGTTCTATTTGAATCATGAAAGAAAAAATGTGAGTTTCATATTCCTTTAAATACGATCATCAGAAGGTGACTTAAGCATGTTAATTACTCAAAACAATTAGAAAATCTAAATTGTAAACGTATAAAAATTGATGTTATAAATTAAACAAATTTGCATTTATACACATTAGGATATCATCATCAATATTATATTAATTATCCACAATGTTTTACTTTTACTTTGGCAGACTGCATTTGTGGTCTATAAAAAATCCTTGTAGAAATACCTGTCAAAAGCCTGCAATATCCCTACTTCTAGTTCTCAAATTGGAGAATTATAACTGATTGGAATGGGGGACATTGAATCATGTTAAAATGTTGTTTTTTGTTAAAGTGAACAAAGTACAGAGATTGTAAAGATGCAGAAGATTGCTGAGCTACACAAATAAATGATACAATAATTATGATAATAATTAGAAGATATGAATTTTAATAGACAACTGTTAATAGAGTATTAATGAGTATTGGCTGATATGGATGACCACCACAATTATGGGCTATATTACAATTGACGCACAGTCAATAGCCTATAACGTTTTATCTTGTGCTTGGCCTCACACAAAGAATAACTCATAATCTAGTTTTATAAGTGGGTTTATAAGTGGATGGTTAGTAATGCTAACCAAAGCTTTTTTTAGCATGCCCTATAATTTTCATGGATAGCGCACTATTAGCGCACTCATTGTGCTACTAATAAAGGTAGCGTATTAAGTGTTGCACTCAAGTACAATCCAAAATACTGTTTTAAAATGTAGCACTTTTTTAAACCTGAAGTAAATCACTATAGCTTGTTGGTTTGCAATAAAATACATGAAAAATAAATTATTTAGGGCCATATTATGACTGGGGGGGGGGGCTAACAGTTACGCGCAAGTGAAAAGGGGTTTATCATGGCTGTTTGTGCGCGCCGTGGTTATCAATCCGATTAAAAGTTGAAAGTAAACGTGATTGCCTAAGTGCAATTGAAGTTAATGTGCATAGGTATTGTCACAAATATCTCAGGATTCAGCTGCTAAGGAGTTAACTTTGTGTAGCTTGCACTCAAAACAGTTATTTGTTTTCAAGAAGAATTGTGTTTGTATTTTCTTTGAAGTGCCAGAACCAACTAAATAGCCACCAAATGTTAGTGTGTATGCATTGGGTCATAAAGTCACTGAAGCTCTTAGTCACAGAGATACACAGGATAAAGTTTATGGCTTAAGCTGTCAATAGAATGCCTGATGCAAAACAGGCCCTTCATTACAAAAACTGACCAGGTCACTGACAGGACCTTGGTATATTATGTACATATGTGGGTTAAAACTGTTATAACCTAAAGGAAGGTAAATATGACAACCTATGGCATATTTGATATCAAACCGATTCTCCCAATAAAACTAAAGGGTTCTAGATATATAACTATAGAAATGTCTTACCTAGCAGGAATGATAATGGATTGTATAAATTCAGGCAAGAAATTAGTCTATTGAAGATTGTAAAGACAGGGGGTTTCTTAGCCCGCCCAGGAGGGTGTGGTTAAGCAACCTGATCTCTGAAAAGTAGTTTTAAGAATCTTATTTCTTAACAATAAGATGTTCATTCTTACAAGGGGAGCTGCTGTACAGAAGTAAGGAGCCATCATTTTCATGCCATCCCCGGGCGCAGACTCATAAGCTAGTGAAGTATTAGGTCTGTTATTTTTCTCCTTTTTATTTTAAAACACTGTTTGCGTGTGTAATTTTATTTGTATCAACTTTTTATTAATAATGCATTGTGCATAATATTTTTGGCATAATAAATAATTCCTTTATTAAGTTTGGCCTTTGTCTAATAATTGAACCACGTTACTGAAAGAGACTGGAATATTAGAACTGTATAATTTAGGTTATTTTCTGCTAAATTGTATTTCTAGAGTTAATGTGTAAAATCTGGGTTTTTCCTTAAGATTTTCCCTTTAATAAATTTTAAGTGGTGGCAGTGAAGGGGGCTGATAACCCTTTTTGTGCCAAATAAGTGACTGGCACAGGGTTGGATAACCTTGGTTCGTCACAAATTGGTGGGCAGCGGTGTAGATAATTTTTGTATTATTAGATTTTAGTGCTTATGGATTTGCTAGTGTGAAAATCCTGGTACTAAAAGAAATTGTTTCTTACAATTTCCAAAGGCTAAAACTCAGTGCATTATATAGTCACACATTGCAAACAGTCCCCTTCCCTATTCTCTGTTTTTCTTTTCTATTTTATTTTTGCTATGGAGGCATACGAGCAGCGATCTAGAGAGGCACTTATACTCCTATGCCAGGAGTGGGATATTCCAATACGTTCAAAGAACAAAGATTTACTAATACAAGCTCTTGTTGAATATGATAACAGCCAAATCACACCAGTTGAAGTCCCAAAAGAGATATCTGCAGCTGTGGGCGGTGATGCATCAGGATCTGGGGATCCATTGGACTGTTATTTGCAAACTGTTCTTAAACATATGGGCTCAGTGGATGCAAGTTTGCGCATGGAACTGATTACAAAGTTTTATGAATGACAGGCTGCTGTAGCTGAGAGAGAGGCTCTGGCAGCTGAAAGACAGGCTGCTGAACGACAGGCGGAGAGAGAGTATCAGCTACAGCTTGCATGGTTGGAGAGAGGGATGGTCTCACCTGTTGTTAGTGAACCTAGAGACCCCCCTGCTCCCAGAGTGTGTGCAGAGAATTTTCCCACCCTGGAGAAAGATGGAGATGTGGATGTATTCCTGCGTAGCTTTGAGAAAGTTTGCAGACAGTTCCAGTTGCCAAGGGAGCAGTGGGCCAAGTACCTTACCCCTGGCCTGAAAGGTCCTGCACTTGAGGCGTTTGCTGAACTACCCCCAGAGTTTGATCAGGACTATGATTCCATTAAAGCTGCACTGCAGAGGAGATACAATCTTACTCCTGAAGTTTATCGAAAGAAATTCTGTTCTCTGCAGAAAGGTTTGTCAGAGAGCTATATTACAGCTGTTGGGAACTTGATGACAGCCTTTAAACAGTGGGTCAGAGGATTAAAAGTTGCCACTATGGAGGAGCTGGAAGATTTGATGGTGAAGGAGCAATTTATGCAGCTGTGCCCAGCCGGAGTTCAAGAATGGGTTTTAGATCGGAAGCCCATAACAGCATTGGAAGCTGGCGAGCTGGCTGATTTTTACACAGCTAACAGGTCTCCAGAGAATGGGAGGAAATCCTTTTCTAAGGGGGGATCCACCTGTAAAGGAGCTGCTGCACGACCCCCCTTCACAAAACCTGCTGTGCCTTTATCCAGTGTGTCTGCTCCCTCTGGAAAAGGAGGGGCGAGTGCTGCATCTGGGCAGGGGGATACCCGCAGATGTTTTGTTTGCAACAAAGTGGGCCACATCAGCTCCACTTGCCCAGAGAGGATTAACTTGGGGCAATCAGCTGGAGGGAGTAATCCCTCAGAAGTACCAGGATCTGTTTTGTTTGTTACCTGTCCAGAGGAAAACAACCATGAGAACTTGCAACCTGTGACTGTTGGAGATAAGGTAACCCTAGGGCTAAGGGACACAGGTGCAGAAGTGACTATGGTGCATCCAAAGCTAGTGAACTCTGAAAACATTATCCCTGGAAAGACTCTAGCAGTTAAAGGGATTGGGGGAATGAAACTTGCAGTGCCTATAGCACGCGTATATCTTGATTGGGGAGTGGGGAGAGGTTTAAGAAATGTGGTAGTATTTTAAAATATTCCTAATGATGTCTTACTGAGTACTGATTTGGGTAGATTGTTATCTCTTTATGTGCCTGACAATGCTACATGTGACCTAGTGACATTAGTTGCAGACCCTTATGTGGAAAGGGCTGTGTGTAAAAATGCTCAGAGACATTATGACCAGGAGGGAGGACAGAGTGCATGTGTGCGCAGGGCTGTGCCTGAACTGGGGGTGTCTGTGCTGAGAGGTGAATCTGTAAGATGAGAGACTGACTGGGGAGAATGAAAGACAGACGGTGTGTGTCTTCCTGTACTTAAACCAGCAGTATCGGCAGAATTACCGTTAGCTGTACAGGGTGAGACTGATGGGGGAGAAAGGCAGATAGACTGTGTGGGTCTGTCTGTGCCTCAACCAAGTTTAGCTGTACGGGAAGAACTTGTCTGTGAGAGAAGGCAGATGAGGGGTGCGTGTCTGTCTGTGATTGAATCAGTGGATTCTATAGAAGGAGGTGAGATTGACGGGGGAGAGAATGACTGGGTGACTGGACCGCTGGATGATGTGTGCCAGTCTCTGCCAGGGACAATTCCGTACCCTGTGAAAAGACACAATAGTTGGGATAAATGGCAGAAGGAAGATGTGTGCTTGTCTGCACCAGTGTCAAAAGGGTCCCAGATTCTGTGTGATTATGCAAAGTAGCAGACTGACTGTGAGAGAGAGCAGGGGGACAAATTAGCCCACTCTATGACAGAAGCAGCAAAGCCACAGATGTCAGAGTGTGTGGGGGAGGAGGGTACAGAATACTCTTTGAGGGACCCCCAGAGTGAGTGTGAAAGATTGTGGGTGACAGAGACCCCAGTAACCTCAGCTGTGACCTATAAACAGACTGCACAGGCTAGGTGACAGAGACTGACACAGACTGCAGGCACAGGGGGGAGGAGTACAGAGAAGTGTATTTACACAGCCCCACAGTGCCATTCAGCAAATACACTGATAGATGTGCAGCATCAGTGTCCTCAGCAGATTCAGCAGTTAGAATGCACAGTGAGGGGGAGGGGGGCAGTTAGTCAACCCCCTACCAACCATAACAGAGTGCAGGAGTACAGGAATTCTACTCCAGTGGGAGGGCAAGAGCCTATGGTAGTTAAGCAGCAACTGACAGCACACAATATGTTTAGAGAGCACACCATAGGTAGCAAGACACTAGGTTTCACAGGCACCTCTGTAACAGGGTATGATGTGTTATTCATGGATAAGATGCAAACCTTATTGGGGGAGGTACCTGCAAAACCCAGAGATGCCATATTCGCACAAAAACAGTTGCAGGAGTTTACTGCCAGAGAGGGAGTGTGTGAGATGGTCCATAATGTTCTTGTACTCACGCCCATGAGACAGAACAAACTAGAGGCTGCATGGGAGGGGCCCTGCAATATATTCAATCGGTTGGAAAGAGCAACTAGTGTTTCACTTTTAAAAGGAGGGCATCCTGCTGCCAAAACTGCTAGGTGCAATCTGTCTGGCAATGGTGTTCTCATCGCAAGGGGAAGCTCCTTTTGATACGCATCGGGAGTGACTTGTAGCCACCCCCTTTTACGTCTCTTATTGGGGGAGGTGTCACAAATATCTCAGGATTCAGCTGCTAAGGAGTTAACTTTGTGTAGCTTGCACTCAAAACAGTTATTTGTTTTCAAGAAGAATTGTGTTTGTATTTTCTTTGAAGTGACAGAACCCTCTAAATAGCCACCAAATGTTAGTGTGTATGCATTGGGTCATAAAGTCACTGAAGCTCTTAGTCACAGAGATACACAGGATAAAGTTTATGGCTTAAGCCTGATGCAAAACAGGCCCTTCATTACAAAAACTGACCAGGTCACTGACAGGACCTTGGTATATTATGTACATATGTGGGTTAAAACTGTTATAACCTAAAGGAAGGTAAATATGACAACCTATGGCATATTTGATATCAAACCGATTCTCCCAATAAAACTAAGGGGTTCTAGATATGTAACTATAGAAATTTATTACCTAGCAGGAATGATAATGGATTGTATAAATTCAGGCAAGAAATTAGTCTATTGAAGGTTGTAAAGACAGGGGGTTTCTTAGCCCGCCCAGGAGGGTGTGGTTAAGCAACCTGATCTCTGAAAAGTAGTTTTAAGAATCTTATTTCTTAACAATAAGATGTTCATTCTTACAAGGGGAGCTGCTGTACAGAAGTAAGGAGCCATAATTTTCATGCCATCCCCGGGTGCAGACTCATAAGCTAGTGAAGTATTAGGTCTGTTATTTTTCTCCTTTTTATTTTAAAACACTGTTTGCGTGTGTAATTTTATTTGTAACAACTTTTTATTAATAATGCATTGTGCATAATATTTTTGGCATAATAAATAATTCCTTTATTAAGTTTGGCCTTTGTCTAATAATTGAACCACGTTACTGAAAGAGACTGGTATATTAGAACTGTATAATTTAGGTTATTTTCTGCTAAATTGTATTTCTAGAGTTAATGTGTAAAGTCTGGGTTTTTCCTTAAGATTTTCCCTTTAATAAATTTTAAGTGGTGGCAGTGAGGGGGGCTGATAACCCTTTTTTGTGCCAAATAAGTTACTGGCGCAGGGTTGGATAACCTTGGTTCGTCACAGGTATAGTGAATCCTCAGAGCTCTGGATAACTATTTAGCGAAACAAATAAGTTATAAGGGCTGAAAGATATGACGGGGTCGATTTATCAATGTGAGGGCGGACATTTATCATTTAACAAGCATTTCTAGTAAAATGCTTGTGCAATGCCACCCCCTGCACATGCACGGCTGACCAATCGGCCACTAGCAGGGGTGTCAATCAACCCGATCGTATCTGATCGGGCTTATTGCTGTCCACCGCCTCAGAAGGAAGTGAGGCAGCTTTTAAATGATGTCAAGGATGAAGTCAAGGAAAAAAGGCTTTTTAGATCAAAGTACTTGCAATTATTTGAATGTTAAAAATCCTATCATACCGGTATTTAACCACTTTACAAAAGAACACAAATCTTTGTAAGTGGTTACCAGTTGATCTACTGTAAATGGTATAGGATCCCTTTTTGAGCGCCACACTCCCAATGGCTGGATGCAATCTTACAGCTACTGGTAGAAGAACTGCCCAGTTTTGTATCAGACACCAAACACCTGCTGAATATAATACAGGACATTCAGTGGTCTGTGGAATATAGTCAAATTTAAATATCCATGATTTAGATAGAGCATGTCATTTTAAACAACTTTGCAATTTACTTCTATCATCAAAATTGTGTCATTCTCCTAGTACCCTTAGTAAAACTAGGTTGGCTCATAGGACCTGAAGAGTGTGTACAGCACATGCCTTTAGTATTCTTTGGGAGCAGCATTTGCAACAATGTATAACACTGTTACAGCCAATGTTGCAAAATTCTACTACCATAGAGTACTAAAGACACTTGGTGAAAAAGAGGAAGAGACCTCTCAAAAGACTGCACATATAGCACTCTAAGCCTGGACAATTAGTGGAGAAATTGGAAAATTAAAATATAACTTTTATTCTGTATATTTAAAATAAAACACTCAATTAAAAACAACCAAAGAATTGGAGGCCTATTCCTTAATTATCAGTAAGCCTTTGATATGTCAAAAGTAATACAAGGAAATTGTATAGGTGGGGAGCTATATCTATGACCACTATTAGACAAATCAATAATAGGTAGTGAGGATCAATATTGCAATATCACGCACAAGATATGTTGTGATTATGTACCTTCAGAGCATACAAATAGAACGAGACACCTTATAAGTGTTTTTATACACTTTTATAGCTGTGTGATATCACTTTATTTGTGCATATACCGTCATATTCATGTTATACTTGGGTTGATATTATAAATTTCAAAGCATTCAAATTGCACGCAACCCCTTGTAAGTATATTTGTATATGTTATTTGTAACTGTGTGACATCACATTATTTATGCATATAGCATCACATTCATGTTGTACTTGGATTAATACTGGATAATGTAACTTTCACAACATGCAAATTGCATATAACTCCTTGTGAATGTTTTCCTATGATTTTTATAGCTGTGTGATATCACTTTATTTGTACATGTAACATCACATTCATATTATCCTTGGGCTAATATTGGATAAGGCAATCAAAATATACGCAACACCAAATGAATGGTTTTATATTTGGTTTCTAAGATTAATAAAAATTAACTTAGAAAAAATGGTGTCCGTGTCTAATTACTTATCATTAGAATATAGTTCTGGCTTGATTTCTTAGTATTGCTGTAGTGGTATGTGTCAGCACATAAGTTAGTTCGGCATATCAGGTTGGAGTATATTTTCTAAAATATCAGGTTGGAGTATATTTTCTAAAATGAATAGATCATTTATATCTAATGTAACTCAAATTCAATAAATGAGTTAATAAAATTGCTGGTTATTTACTTTTATATTAAAGATAAAGTTTTATCCACCACTATACAGATGAAGTACTACAATAGGAGACAAGGTTTATGTGAAATAAATTGCAAATTACAAGCAAATAGGTTTGCAATAGGCTAAGCATGCATCTATGAATTGCACAGGTGTAATAGGTTCTTTTAACCAAATAACTATGCCGGTATATATCCGGTCTGTGCTTGATGCCGCTAAAGAAATATATCCACTTTTTAAAGCCACTTGTTAAATTTCTATTGTGTGCTTCAATAATGATGTCAATCCTATTAGCTCTTTATAGTAGTAGTAACCAAATTATTAATAGTTACAGCAAGATTAGTAGTACGTTAGCAATTGGAATGATCGTTTGCACAATTTATAAGTTTAAAGTCGGTTGGTATCAAACATACCCCCTACATAAAATACCAATATGCAATTTGAATGCTTTGAAATTTATATTATCAACCCAAGTATAACATGAATATGATGGTATATGCACAAATAAAGTGATATCACACAGCTATAAAAGTGTATAAAAACACTTATAAGGTGTCTCGTTCTATTTGTATGCTCTGAAGGTACATAATCACAACATATCTTGTGCGTGATATTGCAATATTGATCCTCACTACCTATTATTGATTTGTCTAATAGTGGTCATAGATATAGCTCCCCACCTATACAATTTCCTTGTATTACTTTTGACATATCAAAGGCTTACTGATAATTAAGGAATAAGCCTCCAATTCTTTGGTTGTTTTTAATTGAGTGTTTTATTTTAAATATACCGAATAAAAGTTATATTTTAATTTCCCAATTTCTCCACTACTAGTCCAGGCTTAGAGTGCTATATGTGCAGTCTTTTGAGAGGTCTCTTCCTCTTTTTCGCTCAGTATATTACATACTGCACAGCACCAACTTTTCTGCTATAATAAGAATGTAGCCATGAACACGTTTTTTGTCAGCTAATACCAATATAGAAAAGGTTGCCGGTGTGGTGCCACTGTATTTGTGTTGTGGTACTAAAGACAAGTGTCTACCTAGATTTACTCTTCAATGAAGGTTACCAAGAGAACATAGCTAATTTGATAACAGAAGTAAATTGGAATGTTGTTTAAAAATCTAAAGTTTGATTTTGACTTTACTGCCCCTTTAAGTAAAAATATACAAAAAATAAATATAAGTTAGCTCTGTAACAAATAAAATGGTACCATATGATGTCATTGTAAAAGAAAGAGATATATTATAGGTAAACATTTTGACTGGACAACGGGGGACAGATGATGCTGTTTACTTTACATTGATTCAATGGTTCACTGATCCTTGCTTAGCTGACTCTCTGTTGGTTGCTGAGAAACTAGCAAACAAAGAAAGCTGTAAATTACAAAAATTCTAAGGATCATATAAAAGCTTTGAGGTTTTTACGTACACAGTGATCTCTCAAAATACCTCTTATACCAAGTAGCCAGTGTCATTTTTAATTACTGTTAATGATAATAATTTTAAACTGAACAGGTTTTCATAGCTGCTAAAATATTAATTTTTAATTGCAGACATTTAAAGTAGAGTTTATTATCACTGAATAACTTGTAGTCATGTTTAACACTCGGATGTCTCTTTATTAAAGCAAATAAAGGTATAATTAGCATAGTCTTATCCAAACATTGCCCACAGGTCAGTACAGGAAGTCATTGAGAATAGTGAAGAACAACCCTTGACAAACAGTTCACACAGAAAGTGTGGTTTCACAAAACGGTGGTTGTTTATTTTTTAACTAGTGAGCTGCATTTGAAACATTCACTTACTGGGTAAGTTAGAACTAGTAATCAGTAACTGTAGTTTTATCTTAAAAGGGACATGAAACACTTTGAGATGGTAATATAAAATGATAAATTGTATATATATATACAAATATATATTGTATATATATATAAAAACCTCTGTAATATACTCTAATTAGTTATTTTGTCTTCTTTTCCTGTAATTCCATTCTGAAATTGTGAGCTTTTCAATTTTTGTTAGAAATGGAAGTTGCAGAACACTGTTATATTCCACACAGCCATTGGCTGCAAACTCTAGTTACTTATTTATAACTGTTCCTAATTGGCCACAGCAGACAAGATAACCTAAGTTGCAACCTGGCAACTCCCATGGCTTTATAGACACTACATTTTTACACTTATTTGCCAATATTTAAACAGCTAATTGCATTTCAAAAATAAATCTACATGTTATTCTAAGACTAATCTTTTCTTTGAAAGCATCATTCTACCATGCATTTATTTAGTGTTTAATGTCCCTTTAAGAGAAGGGAGGAGTGTGTGTACGTAGGTATGCGTAAATGTATGTGTGTGTATGTATGTATATATATGTGTGTGTGTGTGTGTGTGTGTGTGTGAGTATGTCTGTGTGTGCATATGTATTTGTGTGACTATATGTATGTGTATGTTTATATATGTAGGTATCTACATATATGTATGCATGTATGTACGTGTTCTTGTTATGTGTATACATGTATGTGTGTGTATATGTATGTATGTAGATACTGTATGTGGGTGTGTGTTTATATGTATGTGTGTGTATGAATGTATGTGTGTGTACATGTATGTATGTGTGTGTGACTGTACATTATGTGTGTGTACATGAATGTATGTGTGTTTTAGTGTGTGTGTGTATGTCTGTATGTGTATGTATGTACGTGTTTTTGTTATGTGTATGCATGTATGTGTGTATATATGTATGTATATACTGTATATGTATGAGTATGTGTGTGTGAATATATGTGTTTGTACATGTATGTATGTGTGTGTGAATGTATAGTATGTGTGTGTACATGTATGTGTGTTTTAGTGTGCGTGAGAGTATATATATATATATATATATATATATATATATATATATATATATATATATATATGTATGTCTCTGTGTAAGTATTTATATGTGTGTATGTATATGTATGTATGTATATGTATATATGTTTTTGTGTATATTTATGTATGTGTGTGTGAACATGTATGTTTGTGTGTGTGAACATGTATGTGTTTTAGTGTGCGTGAGTGAATATATATATATGTGTGTATGTCTGTGTGTATGTATATGTATGTATGTATATGTATATATGTTTTTGTGCATATTTATGTATGTGTGTGTGAACATGTATGTATGTGTGTTTCAATGTATGCACAAGTGTATATGTGTGTGTGTATCTATGGGCATATATTTATATATGTATTTGTATATGTCTGTATGTTTGTTTATATTTATGTATGTGTATGTATATTTCTGTATGTGTATGTATATTTATGTATATATATTGTATGTATATATATATATATATATATATAATGTGTACATGTATGTATATGTGTTTTATTGTGTGTGCATCTATGGACATATGTATATGTGTATGTGTGTATCTATGGACATATATTTATATGTGTGTGACTATGTGTGTATGTATGTATATGTATATATTAAATGTATAAAGTGACAGCACCGCTATCCTATCAAATAATCTACCTAGATGCTCATTCCCGGGATAGGCTAGTCTCCTTATCCAAAAATTAAATAATACAAAAAAATATACCAGCACCTGAGTCTTAAAAAATACTTTCATTCAATTGCTCAAAAAAATAATTTATTGCTCAGAAAATGGTTTTGAACAGCAAGAAATGGGGTAAACCTATTCACATACTCTTCACACAAACCCCATCCACCCTGCATAGATCGCTGCTCCAAATTACTAGCCAAGTAATCACACTCTACTCAGCCAAACATAACAAAATAAAACAACAAAAAAATAAATAGGCAAAGATAATTGTATTAAATCAACCCCAAGGCATCCCAAGAGGAAAAAAAACAGCAACACCTGCAAAAAGTCCACAGCCTCAGTGATATGTAGATGCTTGGATTATAAAGAGATGGTATCCTGTAGCAGTCTCTTTAAAGTTGCAATTACTGATAGAATTTAAGTGCCATAAGCACTTCTTCACTCGTATTGTGAGTATCTTTACCCTTTGTATAAACTGATACACAACGATGTACTGTCCCAATTATGCTTTAAGCAGAAGCGTCCCAATCAAAGCACAATATAATTTAGAACATTATCTTTTTAAAGAACTGTCCCAGTATTTTTTACAGTACCAGTTATGTCATTCATAAATTGCATAGATTGTATATGATTCAAAACAATCTTCTAATTATAATCCCATTGTATAAAGATAGTTTCAAACACAGAGGCCCCTGTGTCCGACTCTCACATCTGCTAACACATGTTAATCTTTCTTCAATATATGTGACAGAGGTTAGTTAGTTATCAAAGGTCTTGCGGACCTGATCCGATAGTGCGGATCAGGTCTGCAAGACCTCACTGAATGCGGAGAGCAATACGCTCTTCATATTCACAAGAGCTGCTGGTGCAATGCCGCCCCTGCAGACTTGCGGCCAATGGGCCGCCAGCAGGGAGGTGTCAATCATGCCGATCGTACTCGATCGGGTTGAATTCCGGCGATTCCTGTCTGCCTGCTCAGAGCAGGCGGACAGGGTTATGGAGCAACGGTCTTTAGACCACTGCTTCATAACTGCTGTTTCCTGCGAGTCTGAAGACTCACCAGAAAAATGGACCCACAAACTCCGTTCGGAGCTTGATAACTGGGCCCCATAGTCTTCCCTCACTGTGCCAAGTTAATCAACCACTTATTCTGCAACTTCTTGAACCACTTAGTACACAGCTTCACCAACCACCAACAGTATTACGTGGATACCAGTGTTATCTGGGACTTCTGTTCCGTCCAATATTGCGTGGCGTGTATGGTAACAGTGAGACTTATCGCAATCCTATATAAGTGCTGGGCACCAGATGCTGTCAGTTGCTGGACTCACCAGATTCCTACCTCAATGTCACAAACTTCAGTGTATTTGTTCTGTGTGTAGCTTTTGGATACAGGAGCGTGCAGGTGCAAAGCGTCTTAGTAACTCTGACGCGTGTTTCGTGACTCCGCCCATTCTCAAGGAGTTTTTTTTCTATATGTATATATGTTTGTATATTTATGTATGTGTGTGTACATGTTTGTATGTGTGTTTCAGTGTGTCTGCAAGTGTATATCTGTGCGTGTATGTATGTGTGTGTGCGTTTCTATGTGTGTGTATATATATCTATGGGTATATATGTATATATGTATGTGTGTGTACATGTATGTATGTTTGTGTTTAAATTTATGTATGTGTGTGTGTACATGTATTTATGTGTGTTTCAGTGTATAAGTGTATATATGTGTATGTATGTGTGTGTGTCTATGTGTGTATATGTATCTATGTACAGTATATTTATATATGTTTGTGTGTATATTTATGTATGTGTGTACGTGTATGTATGTGTGCTTCACTATGTGCGTGAATGTATATGTGTGTGTGTGTCTATTTGTGCGTATGTATTTCTGGGTATATATTTATATATGTATGTATGCATGTTTGTTTGTATATTTTTGTATGTGTGTGTGTGTGTACATGTATGTGTGTGTGTTTCAGTGTATGTGTGTGTGTGAGTGTATATGTATTTATGTATGTGTTCATGTCTATGTGTGTGTATGTGTCCATGGGTCTATATTGATATATGTATGTGTGTACACATATATTTGTATGTTTGTGTGTATATTTATCTATGTGTGTGTACATGTATGTATGTGTGTTTCAGTGTCTGTGCGAGTGTCTATTTATGTGTCTGTATATTTGGGTATATATTTATATATTTATGTGTGTTTGTGTGTATATATATATATATATATATATGTGTGTGTGTGTGTTCATATTCATATATGTGTGTGTATGTATCTATGGGTATATTCTTATATCAGGGACGTGCAGTCAGGGGAGGAAGACAGAAAAAGATAGGACCGCACAAAGTAATGGTGTGTCCGAAAAAGAATGAGGTGCGCCTATTTTATGCTACTCCTTGTAAGATGGATAATTGGATCTTACTCTGGTGTAATAATATAAAATTATTATAAAAATTATAATATGTTATAAAAAAATATAATAATATAATAATCAAATTCAAAAGAATTAATAATAATAATAATATTATCCTTACAAATGGTATAAATTGTTCCCTTGCAAATATAAACCAAATCAACAGCAGGTATATAATATATACTTAAACACAGTCCTTTGTGCAAGTGGTAAAAAATCAAATGTCCATAGGTGCCAATGATGTCACAATTCGAGATATATGATGATCCGAAGGGACCCAAGAAGATAGCAGCTCTCTCCACAAAAAGTGACAGTATCCCTCGTCCTAGAATAAAGACAAAGAAGAGGCGCTCTGGTGCAGATAATCCTAAAAAGTATGAGCACAACCACTGTATTACAAACTCAGTACTCACAAGTGTGTTTGCACATGCAGTGCAAAAATTGACAAGCCGAAGCTTCAGAGCCGCTCGGCTGACTCACTCAAGTCCGGTCAGCTGCTTGCAGCAATCACGCTCCTGTAATGTAAAGGAAGATATGCGCCCTTGGTGCAGATTACCCCAACCAATGTCGGACAAACAACAAATAACAATGAGCTTATGCTCACAAGCGGAGTTGCACAATCAGTGCAATATCGGGCAGACCGAATCTTTAAGAGCCGTTCGGCTGACTCCCTTTGGGTATAACAGCTGTTTCCCGTATTGCTGAATGATTATTCTGGGCTGGCTGCTATTCTTATAAACAAACTCCTCCAGGGAGAGTCAAACACTCTTGCTATTCCAATTGGAGTCGGCAAACATAAAATTTGATGCTTTGGGTAGAGAATAATATCTCCAAGCAAGGTAGAACAGGTATAAAACTTTTATTAAAAACTTTAAAAAGTTGCTTTGCAATGCGTTTCTCGGCTGCAATGCCGTTTCATCAGGCTACATCAGGAAGAGCCTCACCTGTTATGAAAATAATAAATAATGTTAAAGTAAAATATAAAAATTACCTAATTTTCTGACCTTAAAGGGACACTGTAACCAAAATTTTTCTTTCGTGATTCAGATAGAGCATGAAATTTTAAAAATTATAAAAATTTCTTCATTGTCTTGGTATCTTTATTTGAAATGCAAGAATGTAACTTTAGATGCCGGCCCATTTTTGGTGAACAACCTGGGTTGTCCTTGCTGATTGGTGGATAAATTCATCCACCAATAAAAAAGTGCTGTCCAGAGTACTGAACCCAAAAAAAGCTTAGATGCCTTCTTTTTCAAATAAAGATAGCAAGAGAACAAAGAAAAATTGATAATAGGAGTAAATTAGAAAGTTGCTTAAAATTGCATGCTCTTTCTGAATTACAAAAGAACAATTTTGGGTTCAGTATCCCTTTAACAGCAAATAGATTGAGAGAGGCAGTGACCAACTTAGAAGGTGCTTTATGGAGCACCTGCCCACTGTCTGTCAGGTCTGGAGTCACATTTCATCATTAAGCCAATCAGAAAAAAGCCCCAAATGAGGCAGCTCTCAAATCTGCCTCTTTGGGGGGGGGGGGGGAGGTGACACTGTTAGTTTAAGAGAAGCACGGACAATCTGTTCTGTGGTGGGAACTAATAGAAGAAAATCAAAGGTCTGGGTGGCAGAAATATAGTGCTGCAACTGCCTTTCCACTTAAAATTGTGTGCAGCAATTTTTATTTTAAGCGCAATGTCTGCAGCATCAGGAGCAGAAAAAGTAATTATGTTAATGCCTTTCTCAGCTTTGCACTGCGTGTCCTGTGTGGGTGGGTCTGGGTTCCACTTATACAGATCCTCATGTAGAGGACTGCTGTAGTGGGCAATGCAGGGTAGCAGCAGTCCTAGTCCTATTTTGGCTGCTGACTGCCTGGCTGTGCTTTCTTTTTACAAACTTCTGCAAACAGCAACCTTGGCTTTAAGAAGGCTGTGCTGTCATTCTTTCACTTCCTCCCTCCACTAGGCAGATCAGCAGTGCATTACTTGGATGTACTGCTCTTACCTCTCACTACTGCTGTGATAGCTCTCATGTGAAGGTGCTAAGAAGGGGGTCCCTTGCTAATAGAGAAGACAATAAATTAGCTAAAGGCTTAGGTTTCTCTGAAAGGGTGATAAACTAAAAAAAATGTTTTCACATTAAAACTTGTTAACATGTTTCAGCAAAACCATTTAAATAAATACAATAAAAGGAAATGCAGGGTTGTGCACAACTGATTTCTGAATGTTTATAGTTCACTGGGCTTGATAAGGATGACTGCCACAGCTGTGATGGTGATCAGGGACATGACTCCACAGCATGAAAACACAAAATAGATTTATTCAGGAGAGGAACATATATTTAATACAATTCCAAGGATTTTTGCTAGAGAAAGAAGGCTCCCAGTTGATTCTAATAAAGGGATTGTTTTACTCACCAAGCGATTTCCACCAGAAAGTCTACTCTTTAAAAATCAATTTTTCTAACTGAAATCCAAATCACTTATAATGAAATATCACATTCCTTAGCCAGAATTAGACTTTCCACTGAAGTTTATAAATAATACAAATATAACAAGAGTTCTCTTCTCCCCAGAATCCCTAGGCAGCTTGTGAACCATAAGGAGCAGTGTGTTGCCGAATAGCTCTGACAATTATAGCTGCAGTGTTGCTTAATGGGATAATGGTAAAAATATGTTAACAGCATTATAACATTTTGATAAAATATTCCAAAATGGATCCAGTACTCCCAACATTCTATAAAAGCAGTATAGATAAAATAATAAACATAGTACAGATGCATGATAGGCACTTCCTGGATTTGTCAAAAAAAAACTAAACAAAAAAATATTTGAGTGTATATTATGTTGCATCTATATATACAGTATAGCTATATTTTTCTTTTTGTTTATTATTCCGTGTTTCTTTGTATCTGTGTGTGTAAGTGTGTGTGTCTGAGTCTATATGAGTTTTTTGTGTGTCTTTCAATGTGTGTGTGTCTCGGGAGTGTTTCTATGTGTCAGGTTTTTTTGAGTTTGTGTGAGTATTTCTGAGTAGTAAGAAGTGAATACAGCGCCAACAAGAGGCCAAGGGATAAATATACTCACAGAGAGATAAAAGAAGATTATTTAATGAACCATGTTAAAAAGCATCAGTAATAAAAGACTATATATAAAAAATGTAAAAAGCACATATAAATAAAATTACAAATACAGGAATATCTTACAGAAGCGGCTCAAAGGGCCAAAGCTGATAATTACAATAAAAACAGAGGTAATAACAGGTGATCAGTGTGAGTGGTACACCAGAATAAGAGTGTATACTGATAAAACAGAATTAGCCTAAGTGCAACTGTAGCAAGTGCATCAAGCAAAAAACTAATAAACAATAATACAAACAATAGTGTTCAAAATTAGTGTTACAAAAATAGTGTTCCAAAAAATAGAAAAATGCACTGCAGTGCAAAAAAAGGGGGGTAGCAAAATAATTGTATAGATACAATCAAGTAGTGAGTGAGTGCAAATGGATATAAAAATGCTAGCTACTTAATCCAGTGAGGTTAAGATATAATTAAATAAAATACACAATATGCAATAACATAAAAAATATAATACACAATATGCAATAACATAAAAAATAAAAAATAAAATATAAAATATAATCCAAAAAAGTGTTCAAAAAGTTGATCAACAAATGTTAGTGAAGAACAAAAATAAGTCAATCAAAACTAAAAAATGGAAAAAAAGGGTGATGAAAAGCAAGGTGAAAGTGAGGAAATTGATTCCTTCCAATGTTAGTTACTTTAACAGATCCAAATTCCTGAGTGTGGTTGCTGAAGTAGCTGATTGGATCCTAGCACCTGTCAGCTGCTCCTATGGTATCCTAAAAAGTGTCCCTGTAAAAAAAAAAGAAATTCACAACATAGTGTATCCAATATGAGAATGAAGTAAAGATTAAAGTAATGCTTACCAATATGTCAACGCGTTTCTGCCCTCAAAAAAGGGCCTTTCTCAAGACTAGAATATTGGTAATGGCAGCTGGCCTTATATACAGTTTAGAAGTAGCCTATATGGTAGTTTAATTGATTAATTGTATTGTTTGGGCGCCAAATCCCTCCACTTCCTGTGTAACATCTAAAAGATTCCCCCATAAAGTGTAGCATCACTTCCTGTGTAACATCTAAAAGATTCCCCTCCACTTCCTGTGTAACATCTAAAAGATTCCCCCATAAAGTGTAGCATCACTTCCTGTGTAACATCTAAAAGATTCCCCTCCACTTCCTGTGTAACATCTAAAAGATTCCCCCATAAAGTATAGCATCACTTCCTGTGTAACATCTAAAAGATTCCCCTCCACTTCCTGTGTAACATCTAAAAGATTCCCCCATAAAGTGTAGTATCACTTCCTGTGTAACATCTAAAAGATTCCCCTCCACTTCCTGTGTAACATCTAAAAGATTCCCCCATAAAGTGTAGCATCACGTCCTGTGTAACATCTAAAAGATTCCCCCATATGGCAAACCGGAAGTATATACATTTTCCCGGATTAATTTTATACATATCTAAATATATAGGTAATTCAAAAGGCATGTATATGGCCTTAGATTTATCCAGTTTCTTTCTCAATTGCCGGTATCTTTGTTTTGGCTTACCAGTTTCAAGCCCAATATCGGAGCTACCCGGTAGTGACGTAACCGTTGACGTCACTTCCGGTCCGGCGATATTACATAGACAAGCCGCTAGCAACATTAGCATGCTGTACAATGCTAATATTTGCGGCTGTCAGTTACGCCTCCCATCTAGTATATTAAATCCTTAGAGAGCCCTGGGGATAAAGATGTCAGAACAATGCCCACCAATGTGTCAATAAAGGGGATAAGTGTCAAGGCACTATTGGCCCCCAAACGTTATAACGATAGATAAAGGCTATGTAATCACAAACATTGAGATTTACAAAAAACTAACACATATTTTATGTCAGTGGGACAAAGGAAACAATAAAAACAATAACGGCAAGTATTTTTGGAAATTAAATAACGGTTTTGTTATCTATTTCTCTTAAGTCCAAAGGGGTCAGATAATATTTTCATTCTATAGCCATATTTTATATATCCATCATTATACTAGTAGATGGATTGAATGATCTCAAATATTATAATATGTGTTAACATATTGTCAAAGTGTGTTTAAGATACACTGGTAGTGGATTAAGTGATCTTAAATATTATAATATGTGTTTAAGACTAAAAAATTCAAGTCCAATCAGACTGGAGAAGAATTTACTATCAAAGATCTGATTAGATGTCAAAATACGGGGATAATCTACCTTATGGAATGTTCATGTGGGCTCCAATACATCGGCCAAACCTCTAGAAGCCTCAGAGATAGGATCAGAGAGCACATACTGTTGATCGAAAAACAAAATAAAGAAACAACACTTTATAAACATTTTGCCACGAAGCACAATGGTAGAATACAAGACATGAAATTTATAGGTATACAAAAAGTTGCCAAGAACTGGAGAGGGGGTAATTTTGAAAAGAGCCTCTTAAAAGCAGAATCCAAATGGATCTTCTTATTAGACTGCTTACACCCGAAAGGTCTGAATAATAGGGAGGATCTTACCTACCTCTTCAATTTATGATATGTATCTGCCAATGTCCTCATAGGACAGTATAAAATTCCTCTCCAAAGACTTTTTAAAAAAACAAAAAGACCTTTGAATCATCTGGGCTATTGAACAACTAGTCTATATAAAGACACAAGCTAGACTTATAAGATAGTGCTGTATCATTTAGAATTCTATAAACCCGCTGTTTTAAAGCTTCTGGGTTAT
Source organism: Bombina bombina (assembly GCF_027579735.1). NCBI lineage: Eukaryota > Metazoa > Chordata > Amphibia > Anura > Bombinatoridae > Bombina > Bombina bombina. Next base: position 975,632,929 of record NC_069502.1, read on the forward strand.
TACACAATTTAGCCTTTATAAAGACCTAAATTTATAGAAGGTCCGGTATCGTATATATCCAATCCAAAGTCTCATTATATAGGCATTGTAGCCCTCCACCCAAATATATAGAAGTTCATCCATTTTTACTCATTAATTGCGTATCAATTTTTGTCTGCTTAAGGTTACCCTTCACCCTACCACATATTTGTTTACCATCTTCTGTTTGATCTTCTGATCACCATTAAAATCTAAGCTCCACAATACTATATAATTGTGGGTTAGAATGATTTAAAAGTAGGTTTTGCAGATTCAATCTTCAAAGCAATTAGTGTGGACATCTATACAGTTATCCTATTAACATAAGAAGAAGGCTTTTTCCTCTATTTTCCTCTATTGTTCTAGTTCTCAACTATTAAACAGCAAATGTAGACTGTTTCCTATTTATATACCCTTTTATATATATACCCTTAATTACATTCATGAGCATACACTTGAATGTTTCTTTCTCTGACATAGAAATTTATACACTGGACTTGTCCAGCTATCACTAGTTTCCTTATTAAATTACTATGATGGTGTTGTAATCTAATATATTTATGCGACCAGAATCAGGTACATATCCCTTTTATTTCTCGCTAAATATGAGATACCATGTCCTGGTTTTATCTATATCTTTATATACATATAACTAATTTTACATATCAGATAGATGGACAACTAAGTCCAAATTGTTTCTATTGGGACTTTGTATTCTCTATGCTCAAATTTTGGAGCAAACGAGATATATATATATATATATATATATATATATAAAAATACATTCTAGGACTTTTTTAATAACTAAGCAGTTTGCCCTCTGTAAATAATTCATCACATGTTAATTTCTTCCTCCTCTCACTATGATTCTGATCTTTTATAAAATAAATTAAAATAACTTTATTTCTTATAAATATGCGAGATCTTACCATCTGAGCATGGCTCAATGACATTGAAGGATCCATAAAAGTATATACAACTTCTCTTCTCTTTATGAAATGTCAAACATATCTCAAAATATTTTAACAATATGTTAACACATATTATAATATTTAAGATCACTTAATCCACTACCAGTGTATCTTAAACACACTTTGACAATATGTTAACACATATTATAATATTTGAGATCATTCAATCCATCTACTAGTATAATGATGGATATATAAAATATGGCTATAGAATGAAAATATTATCTGACCCCTTTGGACTTAAGAGAAATAGATAACAAAACCGTTATTTAATTTCCAAAAATACTTGCCGTTATTGTTTTTATTGTTTCCTTTGTCCCACTGACATAAAATATGTGTTAGTTTTTTGTAAATCTCAATGTTTGTGATTACATAGCCTTTATCTATCGTTATAACGTTTGGGGGCCAATAGTGCCTTGACACTTATCCCCTTTATTGACACATTGGTGGGCATTGTTCTGACATCTTTATCCCCAGGGCTCTCTAAGGATTTAATATACTAGATGGGAGGCGTAACTGACAGCCGCAAATATTAGCATTGTACAGCATGCTAATGTTGCTAGCGGCTTGTCTATGTAATATCGCCGGACCGGAAGTGACGTCAACGGTTACGTCACTACCGGGTAGCTCCGATATTGGGCTTGAAACTGGTAAGCCAAAACAAAGATACCGGCAATTGAGAAAGAAACTGGATAAATCTAAGGCCATATACATGCCTTTTGAATTACCTATATATTTAGATATGTATAAAATTAATCCGGGAAAATGTATATACTTCCGGTTTGCCATATGGGGGAATCTTTTAGATGTTACACAGGACGTGATGCTACACTTTATGGGGGAATCTTTTAGATGTTACACAGGAAGTGGAGGGGAATCTTTTAGATGTTACACAGGAAGTGATACTACACTTTATGGGGGAATCTTTTAGATGTTACACAGGAAGTGGAGGGGAATCTTTTAGATGTTACACAGGAAGTGATGCTATACTTTATGGGGGAATCTTTTAGATGTTACACAGGAAGTGGAGGGGAATCTTTTAGATGTTACACAGGAAGTGATGCTACACTTTATGGGGGAATCTTTTAGATGTTACACAGGAAGTGGAGGGGAATCTTTTAGATGTTACACAGGAAGTGATGCTACACTTTATGGGGGAATCTTTTAGATGTTACACAGGAAGTGGAGGGATTTGGCGCCCAAACAATACAATTAATCAATTAAACTACCATATAGGCTACTTCTAAACTGTATATAAGGCCAGCTGCCATTACCAATATTCTAGTCTTGAGAAAGGCCCTTTTTTGAGGGCAGAAACGCGTTGACATATTGGTAAGCATTACTTTAATCTTTACTTCATTCTCATATTGGATACACTATGTTGTGAATTTCTTTTTTTTTTACAGGGACACTTTTTAGGATACCATAGGAGCAGCTGACAGGTGCTAGGATCCAATCAGCTACTTCAGCAACCACACTCAGGAATTTGGATCTGTTAAAGTAACTAACATTGGAAGGAATCAATTTCCTCACTTTCACCTTGCTTTTCATCACCCTTTTTTTCCATTTTTTAGTTTTGATTGACTTATTTTTGTTCTTCACTAACATTTGTTGATCAACTTTTTGAACACTTTTTTGGATTATATTTTATATTTTATTTTTTATTTTTTATGTTATTGCATATTGTGTATTATATTTTTTATGTTATTGCATATTGTGTATTTTATTTAATTATATCTTAACCTCACTGGATTAAGTAGCTAGCATTTTTATATCCATTTGCACTCACTCACTACTTGATTGTATCTATACAATTATTTTGCTACCCCCCTTTTTTTGCACTGCAGTGCATTTTTCTATTTTTTGGAACACTATTTTTGTAACACTAATTTTGAACACTATTGTTTGTATTATTGTTTATTAGTTTTTTGCTTGATGCACTTGCTACAGTTGCACTTAGGCTAATTCTGTTTTATCAGTATACACTCTTATTCTGGTGTACCACTCACACTGATCACCTGTTATTACCTCTGTTTTTATTGTAATTATCAGCTTTGGCCCTTTGAGCCGCTTCTGTAAGATATTCCTGTATTTGTAATTTTATTTATATGTGCTTTTTACATTTTTTATATATAGTCTTTTATTACTGATGCTTTTTAACATGGTTCATTAAATAATCTTCTTTTATCTCTCTGTGAGTATATTTATCCCTTGGCCTCTTGTTGGCGCTGTATTCACTTCTTACTACTTGTGCATATTTTTTGGAGGTTGGTTAGGATCTCTGTTTGGATACAGCTTGGGGATTACCTTAGCGCTTGTACACACACCCTTTTTCACTTTTGAGTATTTCTGAGTGTTTGTTAGTGAGTACATGTTTCTGTGTGTCTGAGTATTTATGTGTGTCTGTGAGTGTTTGTGTTTTCCATTGAATAGTAGTATATATATATATATATATATATATACTAGTGGGAAAGCCTGCCCAGAGGGCAGTCTATTGTGGTGACGGAACCACTGAACCATCCTGACATTTTCAGAACTATTCAGTGTACAGCGGCGATCGTACGAAGAGTATCTTCCACGCTTCATGGCTCCACGATCGCCGGTCTTCAGTTCCAGGGTCGCCGGTCTTCAGTTCCAGGGTCACCGGTCTTCAGCTCCACGGTCATCGGTCTTCAGCTCCACCCTCCGCTCCAGATGTTCCTGGAAGAAGAAAGAAGAGGTTGCCGCTTAAAAGAAGACTTCACCGCATGCGACAGGACCTTCTCCGCCGGACTTCAGGAACGGTGAGTACCAAACTGGGGGTTAGACTTAGGTTATTTTTTATTTATTTATTTTTATTTTTTTATTTAGATTAGGGTGGGTATTTTGTAAAATAGATAAATGCCCTTTTAAGGGCAATGCCCAACAAATGCCCTTTTCAGGGCAATGGGTAGTTTAGGTTTTTAGTGTTAGTTTTTTTATTTTGGGGGTTTTGGTGGGTGGGGGGTTTTACTGTTAGGGGGGACTTTGTGTATTTTTAATTTAAAAGAGCTGTTTATCTTGGGGCAATGCCCTGCAAAAAGCCTTTTTAAGGGCTACAGGTAGTTTATTCTTAGAGTAAGGGGTGTTTATATTTTGGGGGGGGGCTTTTTTATTTTCATAGGGATTAGGTTTAACCCCTTAATGACCGGACCATTTTTCAATTTTCTTACCCTTAATGACAATGGCTATTTTTACATTTCTGCAGTGTTTGTGTTTAGCTGTAATTTTCCTCTTACTCATTTACTGTAACCACGCATATTATATACCATTTTTCTCGCCATTAAATGGACTTTCTAAAGATACCATTATTTTCATCATATCTTATAATTTACAATAAAAAAAATATATAAAATATGAGAAAAAAATTGAAAAAAACACACTTTTTCTAACTTTGACCCCCAAAATCTGTTACACATCTACAACCACCAAATAACACCCATTCTAAATAGTTTCTAAATTTTATCCCGAGTTTAGAAATACCCAATGTTTACATGTTCTTTGCTTCTTTTGCAAGTTATAGGGCAAAAAATACAAGTAGCACTTTGCTATTTCCAAACCACTTTTTTTCAAAATTAGCGCTAGTTACATTGGAACACTGATATCTTTCAGGAATCCCTGAATATCCCTTGACATGTATATATTTTTATTTAGAAGACATCCCAAAGTATTGATCTATTCCCATTTTGGTATATTTCATGCCACCATTTCACCGCCAAATGCGATCAAATAAAAAAAATTGTTGACTTTTTCACAAATTTTTTCACAAACTTTAGGTTTCTCGCTAAATTTATTTACAAACAACTTGTGCAATTATGGCATAAATGGTTGTAAATACTTCTCTGGGATCCCCTTTGTTCAGAAATAGCAGACATATATGGCTTTGGCGTTGCTTTTTGGTAATTAGAAGGCAGCTAAATGCCGCTGCACACCACACGTGTATTATGCCCAGCAGTGAAGGGGTTAATTAGGGAGCTTGTAGGGAGCGTTTAGGTTTAATTTTAGCTTTAGTGTAGTGTAGTAGACAACCCAAATTATTGATCTAGGCCCATTTTGGTATATTTCATGTCACCATTTCACTGCCAAATACGATCAAATAAAAAAAAAACCTGTTACATTTTTCAAAATTTTAGGTTTCTCACTGAAATTATTTACAAACAGCTTGTGCAATTATGGCACACATGGTTGTAAATGATTCTCTGGGATCCCCTTGCTAAGAAATAGCAGACATATATGGCTTTGGCATTGCTTTTTGGTAATAATAAGGCTGTTAAATGCTGCTGCGCACCACACTTGTAATATGCCCAGCAGTTAAAGGGTTAATTAGGTAGCTTGTAGGGTTACATTTTAGCTTTAGTGTAGAGATCAGCCTCCCACCTGACACATCCCACCCCCTGACCCCCCCTCAAACAGCTCTCTTCCCTCCCCCACCTCACAATTGTCACCGCCATCTTAAGTACTGGCAGAAAGTCTGCCAGTACTGAATTTTTTTTCTTCCATATAATCTGCAGTGATGGATCCCCCCTTACCCCACAACCTCCCGATCCCCCCCATACATCTCTCTAACCCTCCCCCTCTACCTATTTGCCGCCATCTTGGGTACTGGCAGCTGTCTGTCAGTACCCAATTTTCCCCCAAAATAGTTTTTATTAACTTTTTTATATAAAATATTTGTTTTCTGTAGTGTAGCTGGCCCCCCTAAATAATCTACTTCCCTCCCCCTCCCAGATCCCTTACTAAACAACAGAGATCCCCCTGCATCTGCCTCTGTATTTTTTTTTTTTACTTGCGGTCATTTTTTTTGGCTGCGCTCGCAGCTAACATTCTATTGGCTGCCTTGCACTGCCAGCATTCCATTGAGGATGCGTGCGCAACTGCCGACGGCGACGGACATTACAAACGCAATTATAGTATAGATATGTGTGTGTGTATATGTATCTATGGGTATATATTTATATATGTATGTGTGTATGTTTGTGTGTATATTTATGCATGTATGTGTATATATCTATGGGTATATATGTATATATTTATCTGTGTGTATGTATGTATGTATGTTTCTGTATATATTTATGTATTTGTGTGTATATATCTATTGGTATATATTCATATATGTATATGTGTGTATGTATATATGTTTGTGTGCATATTTATGTATGTGTGTGTATGTGTCTATGAACATATATTTATATACACTGTTTGCAGAATTATTAGGCAAATGAGTATTTTGACCACATCATCCTCTTTATGCATGTTGTCTTACTCCAAGCTGTATAGGCTCGAAAGCCTACTGCCAATTAAGCATATTAGGTGATGTGCATCTCTGTAATGAGAAGGGGTGTGGTCTAATGACATCAACACCCTATATCAGGTGTGCATAATTATTAGGCAACTTCATTTCCTTTGGCAAAATGGGTCAAAAGAAGGACTTGACAGGCTCAGAAAAGTCAAAAATAGTGAGATATCTTGCAGAGGGATGCAGCACTCTTAAAATTGCAAAGCTTCTGAAGCGTGATCATCGAACAATCAAGCGTTTCATTCAAAATAGTCAACAGGGTCGCAAGAAGCGTGTGGAAAAACCAAGGCGCAAAATAACTGCCCATGAACTGAGAAAAGTCAAGCGTGCAGCTGCCAAGATGCCACTTGCCACCAGTTTGGCCATATTTCAGAGCTGCAACATCACTGGAGTGTCCAAAAGCACAATGTGTGCAATACTCAGAGACATGGCCAAGGTAAGAAAGGCTGAAAGACGACCACCACTGAACAAGACACACAAGCTGAAACGTCAAGACTGGGCCAAGAAATATCTCAAGACTAAGGTTTTATGGACTGATGAAATGAGAGTGAGTCTTGATGGGCCAGATGGATGGGCCCGTGGCTGGATTGGTAAAGGGCAGAAAGCTCCAGTCCGACTCAGACGCCAGCAAGGTGGAGGTGGAGTACTGGTTTGGGCTGGTATCATCAAAGATGAGCTTGTGGTGCCTTTTCAGGTTGAGGATGGAGTCAAGCTCAACTCCCAGTCCTACTGCCAGTTTCTGACACCTTCTTCAAGCAGTGGTACAGGAAGAAGTCTGCATCCTTCAAGAAAAACATGATTTTCATGCAGGACAATGCTCCATCACACGCGTCCAAGTACTCCACAGCGTGGCTGGCAAGAATGGGTATAAAAGAAGAAAATCTAATGACATGGCCTCCTTGTTCACCTGATCTGAACCCCATTGAGAACCTGTGGTCCATCATCAAATGTGAGATTTACAAGGAGGGAAAACAGTACACCTCTCTGAACAGTGTCTGGGAGGCTGTGGTTGCTGCTGCACGCAATGTTGATGGTGAACAGATCAAAACACTGTCAGAATCCATGGATGGCAGGCTTTTGAGTGTCCTTGCAAAGAAAGGTGGCTATATTGGTCACTGATTTGTTTTTGTTTTGTTTTTGAATGTCAGAAATGTATATTTGTGAATGTTGAGATGTTATATTGGTTTCATTGGTAAAAATAAATAATTGAAATGGGTATATATTTGTTTTTTGTTAAGTTGCCTAATAATTATGCACAGTAATAGTCACCTGCACACACAGATATCCCCCTAAAATAGCTATAACTAAAAACAAACTAAAAACTACTTCCAAAAATATTCAGCTTTGATATTAATGAGTTTTTTGGGTTCATTGAGAACATGGTTGTTGTTCAATAATAAAATTAATCCTCAAAAATACAACTTGCCTAATAATTCTGCACTCCCTGTATGTCTGTGTGTGTATGTATGTATGTTTGTGAGTATATTTATGAATGTGTGAGTATGTATCTATAGGTATATATTTATATATGTATGTCTGTGTATGTATCTATAGGTATATATATATATATGTGTGTGTGTATGTGTGTATGTATGTTTGTGCGCATATTTATGTATGTGTGTGTGTGTATCTATGGGTATATATTTATACATGTATGTGTCTGTATGTATGTATGTTTGTGTGTATTTTTGTGTATGTATCTATAGGTATATATTTATATATGTATGTCTGTGTGTGTGTGTATATGTATGTTGGTGTGCTTATTTATGTATGTGTGTGTGTGTATCTATGGGTATATATTTATATATGTATGTGTGTGTATGTATCTATAGGTATCTATATACTGTATATATATATATATATGTATATATATATATATATATATATATACAGTATATATATATATATATATATATATATATATATATATATATATATATGTGTGTGTGTATGTATGTTTGTGTGCATATTTATGTATGTGTATCTATGGGTATATATTTATATATGTATGTGTGTGTATGTATCTATTGGTATATATATATATATATATATATATATATATATATGTGTGTGTGTTTATGTATGTATGTTTATGTGCATATTTATGTATGTGTGTGTATCTATGGATATATAGTTATATATGTATGTGTGTATATGTATGTATGTCTGTGTGTATATTTATATATGTGTGTGTATACAGACAAAGTTTAAGATACATTAGAACAAAACTCATTGTAGCTGCCATCTGATTTATCACTGGCTTTCCATATCCAGCAGAACAAAGTTCAAATCCTGACTGTAACTTACAAATCCATTGTAGAGCAGCTTTTCCTTGTATCTCTGTTCTATCTTCTAAATACACAAAGATCTGCCCTATATGGTCATCTCACTAGTTACATCATCTTTAACAGTTATCCCATGTTACCTGCTTACTAAACTTTTTCTGTGCTGCACCTGTTCTATAAAATCCCTTCCTCACTCTCCTCCACTTGTCATAGCTTTAAATACTCCCTGAAAAGTGACTTATTTAGAAAATTATATAATGTAGATCTTTATAGTTTTTTTTTTTAATTTAATCATCATTTAACTAAGTCATTAATATACACGCAATAGCTTCATCTCTTGCCTGTACCATAAAAAATAATTCATATGCTGCATGTTAAATGTTTTCCTTGAAAAGGTGACATAAAAGCTGTTTACATTTGAATTGAAATTATCAGGAAGTAAATGACGAAACCTGGGATTCTTTGCTCAATGACTTATAGAAAAAGTTGGGAATATCCATTTTTCTAAAAACAAAAACAAAAAACAATACAAATTATAAAAATAATAAATGAATAAATAACAACTAATATTTTTTTTGAAATTGAAAAGATTAATATTTTTAAGCACTATGTCCCTTTAATTGTCTCAATTTACAAATTTGAGAACTGGAAAATCTGATTTTAGACACTAAAATTATGAAAAAAAAATAGGCTTTTCTATTGATTTTTAATTCATTATTGATAATTATTGGTTTGACTGCCAAATGTGTTTGAAAGCAGGTTACTTTGCATGAGTGTAATTAACAATTTTAGATAATTGTGAATTTCTTTTATAATTATTATTTTTTTTAAACATCCAAACACAAAATTACAATCATAAATCAACATTATTTTGCTTGGATATTAGGTGTGTGCATGTTGTGTAATTTAAAAATGTAATTTGAACAATAGTTTTATGGCTAGATTTAGAGTTTTATCGGTAACGACCCGAAAAGCTAACGCCGGCTTTTTTCTGGCCGCACCATAAAAATAACTCTGTTATTGAGAGTCCACATAAAGGCTGCGTTAGGCTCCAAAAAAGGAGCGTAGAGCATATTTAACGCAGCTTCAACTCTCGATACCAGAGTTGCTTACGCAAGCGGCCAGCCTCAAAAACGTGCTCGTGCACGATTCCCCCATAGGAAACAATGGGGCTGTTTGAGCTGAAAAAAAACCTAACACCTGCAAAAAAGCCGCGTTCAGCTCCTAACGCAGCCCCATTGTTTGCTATGGGGAAACACTTCCTACGTCTGCACCTAACACTCTAACATGTACCCCGAGTCTAAACACCCCTAACCTTACACTTATTAACCCCTAATCTGCCGCCCCCGCTATCGCTGACCCCTGCATATTATTATTAACCCCTAATCTGCCGCTCCGTAAACCGCCGCTACTTACATTATCCCTATGTACCCCTAATCTGCTGCCCTAACATCGCCGACCCCTATATTATATTTATTAACCCCTAATCTGCCCCCCACAACGTTGCCTCCACCTGCCTACACTTATTAACCCCTAATCTGCCGAGCGGACCTGAGCGCTACTATAATAAAGTTATTAACCCCTAATCCACCTCACTAACCCTATAATAAATAGTATTAACCCCTAATCTGCCCTCCCTAACATCGCCGACACCTAACTTCAATTATTAACCCCTAATCTGCCAACTGGCGCTCACCGCTATTCTAATAAATGTATTAACCCCTAAAGCTAAGTCTAACCCTAACACTAACACCCCCCTAAGTTAAATATAATTTACATCTAACGAAATTAATTATCTCTTATTAAATAAATTATTCCTATTTAAAGCTAAATACTTACCTGTAAAATAAATCCTAATATAGCTACAATATAAATTATAATTACATTGTAGCTATTTTAGGATTAATATTTATTTTACAGGCAACTTTGTAATTATTTAAATCATGTACAATAGCTATTAAATAGTTAAGAACTATTTAATAGTTACCTAGTTAAAATAATTACAAAATTACCTGTAAAATAAATCCTAACCTAAGTTAGAATTAAACCTAACACTATACTATCATTAAATTAATTAAATAAAATACCTATAATTACCTACAATTAAACCTAACACTACACTATCAATAAATAAATTAAATACAATTCCTACAAATAACTACAATGAAATAAACTAACTAAAGTACAAAAAATAAAAAAGAACTAAGTTACAAAAAATAAAAAAATATTTACAAACATAAGAAAAATATTACAACAATTTTAAACTAATTACACCTACTCTAAGCCCCCTAATAAAATAACAAAGCCCCCCAAAATAAAAAATGCCCTACCCTATTCTAAATTACTAAAGTTCAAAGCTCTTTTAACTTACCAGCCCTGAACAGGGCCCTTTGCGGGGCATGCCCCAAGAAGTTCAGCTCTTTTGCCTGTAAAAAAAACATACAATACCCCCCCCCCAACATTACAACCCACCACCCACATACCCCTAATCTAACCCAAACCCCCCTTAAATAAACCTAACACTAAGCCCCTGAAGATCATCCTACCTTGTCTTCACCTCACCAGGTATCATCGATCCGTCCTGGCTCCAAAATCTTCATCCCACCCAAGCGGGGGCTGGCGATCCATCATCCGGTGGCTGAAGAGGTCCAGAAGAGGCTCCAAAGTCTTCATCCTATCCGGGAAGAAGAGGCGATCCGGACCGGCAACCATCTTGATCCAAGCGGCATCTTCTATCTTCATCCGATGACGACCGGCTCCATCCTGAAGACCTCCACTGCGGACCCATCTTCTTCCGGCGACGTCCAACTGAAGAATGACGGTTCCTTTAAGGGACGTCATCCAAGATGGCGTCCCTCGAATTCCGATTGGCTGATAGGATTCTATCAGCCAATCGGAATTAAGGTAGGAATATTCTGATTGGCTGATGGAATCAGCCAATCAGAATCAAGTTCAATCCGATTGGCTGATCCAATCAGCCAATCAGATTGAGCTTGCATTCTATTGGCTGTTCCGATCAGCCAATCGAATGCAAGCTCAATCTGATTGGCTGATTGGATCAGCCAATCGGATTGAACTTGATTCTGATTGGCTGATTCCATCAGCCAATCAGAATATTCCTACCTTAATTCTGATTGGCTGATAGAATCCTATCAGCCAATCGGAATTCGAGGGACGCCATCTTGGATGACATCCCTTAAAGGAACCGTCATTCTTCAGTTGGACGTCGCCGGAAGAAGATGGTTCCGCGGTGGAGGTCTTCAGGATGGAGCCGGTCGTCATCGGATGAAGATAGAAGATGCCGCTTGGATCAAGATGGTTGCCGGTCCGGATCGCCTCTTCTTCCCGGATAGGATGAAGACTTTGGAGCCTCTTCTGGACCTCTTCAGCAACCGGATGATGGATCGCCAGCCCCCGCTTGGGTTGGATGAAGATTTTGGAGCCAGGACGGATCGGTGATACCTGGTGAGGTGAAGACAAGGTAGGATGATCTTCAGGGGCTTAGTGTTAGGTTTATTTAAGGGGGGTTTGGGTTAGATTAGGGGTATGTGGGTGGTGGGTTGTAATGTTGGGGGGGGGGTATTGTATGTTTTTTTTTACAGGCAAAAGAGCTGAACTTCTTGGGGCATGCCCCGCAAAGGGCCCTGTTCAGGTCTGGTAAGGTAAAAGAGCTTTGAACTTTAGTAATTTAGAATAGGGTAGGGCATTTTTTATTTTGGGGGTCTTTGTTATTTTATTAGGGGGCTTAGAGTAGGTGTAATTAGTTTAAAATTGTTGTAATATTTTTCTTATGTTTGTAAATATTTTTTATTTTTTGTAACTTATTTCTTTTTTTATTTTTTGTACTTTAGTTAGTTTATTTCATTGTATTTAGTTGTAGATATTGTATTTAATTAATGTATTGATAGTGTAGTGTTAGGTTTAATTGTAGGTAATTATAGGTATTTTATTTAATTAATTTAATGATAGTATAGTGTTAGGTTTAATTGTAACTTAGGTTAGGATTTATTTTACAGGTAATTTTGTAATTATTTTAACTAGGTAGCTATTAAATAGTTCTTAACTATTTAATAGCTATTGTACCTGGTTAAAATAATTACAAAGTTGCCTGTAAAATAAATATTAATCCTAAAATAGCTACAATGTAATTATAATTTATATTGTAGCTATATTAGGATTTATTTTACAGGTAAGTATTTAGCTTTAAATAGGAATAATTTATTTAATAAGAGTTAATTAATTTCGTTAGATTAAAATTATATTTAAGTTAGGGGGGTGTTAGTGTTAGGGTTAGACTTAGCTTTAGGGGTTAATACATTTATTAGAATAGCGGTGAGCTCCGGTCGGCAGATTAGGGGTTAATAATTGAAGTTAGGTGTCGGCGATGTTAGGGAGGGCAGATTAGGGGTTAATACTATTTATTATAGGGTTAGTGAGGCGGATTAGGGGTTAATAACTTTACTATAGTAGCGGTGCGGTCCGCTCGGCAGATTAGGGGTTAATTATTGTAGGTAGCTGGCGGCGACGTTGTGGGGGGCAGATTAGGGGTTAATAAATATAATACAGGGGTCGGCGGTGTTAGGGGCAGCAGATTAGGGGTACATAAGTATAATGTAGGTGGCGGTCGGCAGATTAGGGGTTAAAAAATTTAATCGAGTGGCGGCGATGTGGGGGGGGCCTCGGTTTAGGGGTACATAGGTAGTTTTTGGGTGTTCGTGTACTTTAGAGTACAGTAGTTAAGAGCTTTATGAACCGGCGTTAGCCGTAAAAGCTCTTAACTACTGACTTTTTTCTGCGGCTGGAGTTTTGTCGTTAGATTTCTAACGCTCACTTCAGACACGACTCTAAATACCGGAGTTAGAAAGATCCCATTGAAAAGATAGGATACGCAATTGACGTAAGGGGATCTGCGGTATGGAAAAGTCGCGGCTGAAAAGTGAGCGTTAGACCCTTTTTTGAGTGACTCCAAATACCGGAGGTAGCCTAAAACCAGCGTTAGGAGCCTCTAACGCTGGTTTTCACGGCTACCGCCAAACTCTAAATCTAGGCCTTAGTTTTTAATAAACTATAAAATAATTGTGTTTATTAATAAGTTAGCCAAGCATAAATGAAAATGTTACTTTTTTGAATATCATTGGGAAAATTTTAAAATGGTTGTTCAAGAGTTCAAGGCTGTCAGAAAAGTCCAAAAATCTTTTGAAAGTTGCCAGAAATTATTTGTTGATGATCTGAATACCAATGTAAAATTGTTTCAATGTAAAGCAAAGAGGTTCAAAGCCCACACTATAACTAGGTTCTCTAATTGATTGCAATGACCTGATATAAAAAACATGAAAAAATATATGGAGCACTTTACTTATTTCTGATGAACTAGAGTAGATCCCACTAATGCAGGTAATCACAATAAACTAAGCAATTATTTTGTTTGCGTATTCATATCTGCATACAAATAAAGCTTTGCTTCAGAATTCTTCTGGTACGGACATGGCTGACAGCTGTTTAGCGTGAGCACTTCACTGCTCCAATAAACTAACATTAGGGCATATCAGTCATTTGTCTTGAGTCATAGGAACCAGCCAATGACATTACTAATGTTATAGAGTTTTGACTGACAGGTTTATGTCTCACATTTGTTATATTAGAAAAAAACTTGTTACAACACTCCAGATAAATGTTTGATTAGCATTAAAGTGCACGAATAAAGGTATGTCAACCATTCCCTATCTCAAGGCTTAAAACAGAGATGGGTAGGGCTTCAGTTAACGAACTGAGAATGTATTTTACTGTTAAAGGTATATTCCAGTCACAATTGTAATGCACATAAATAAATTACATCTTTGAATATAAACATATTTGCAATACACATTAAGCAGCAAAATTACATCTAGTAAAAGTTATCACTGTTTTAGTATTGACATTTTTCTCTGCACGTGTGTGTGAAGCATAGATATTTTCAGTGCACCAGCATTTTAAATACTGCAGTTGCTCAGAGCACCAATGGGGCTTGTATCGTGTTATCAATTAGCAAATCGAATCATTATCAGATGGTACAAGCACCTTTGGATCTTTGAGGAAGTGATGTGTTTAAAATCCTGGTGCACAGTGCATAATTAAATACACTTTTGAAACAGCTATCATTTTTGTGAGAAGCATTTTTGTTAATACATGTATATTACAAAAATGCTTCTATACAAAACTGAAAGGTATCCACGTGGATTCCAATTTTGGCTGGAATGTCCCTTTAATTCTTTTAAATACTACATGATATTGTTTTTTTTTTTTTATAACTTTATTTATAAATAGAATCCAATACATACATGGTAGAAAGCATAAATGATCTCAGCTTGAAACATAATAATGGCATGAGGAAAGTACAAATACCAACGGCTTACATAGTTACTGTCATGTGTTAGTTCACCATGTAGAGGTGTGGATTCACATTTTCTTATATATTATAACAAAACAGTGTAACACTTAAAGAAAGAAAAGAAAAGAAAAAATCAAAAAACAACATACATATAACAAAGATAAGATAAAACATCTTACCTGGAGCACTCCGATTTAGTTCGCCCCCCCTGGACAAGAAACAAGAACAAGGAGGGGAGAAAGAAGCGATACAAAGAAGGGACCCTACCAGACAGGGTTTTAAAGTATTCTAGTTTGTGCATAACCAGGTTATAGTTAAAAAAATTACTTTTGGGGAGCTGGGAAAAGTCAATTACCTTTAACCCCTTAATGACCACAGGACTTTTCCATTTTCTGTCCGTTTGGGACCAAGGCTATTTTTACATTTTTGCGGTGTTTGTGTTTAGCTGTAATTTTCCTCTTACTTATTTACTGTACCCACACATATTATATATTGTTTTTCTCGCCATTAAATGGACTTTCTAAAGATACCATTATTTTCATCATATCTTATAATTTACTATAAAAAAATTATAAAATATGAGGAAAAAAATGGAAAAAACACACTTTTTCTAACACTGATCCCCAAAATCTGTTACACATCTACAACCACCAAAAAACTCCCATGCTAAATAGTTTCTAAATTTTGTCCAGAGTTTAGAAATACCCAATTTTTACATGTTCTTTGCTTTTTTTGCAAGTTATAGGGCAATAAATACAACTAGCACTTTGCTACTTCCAAACCACTTTTTTTCAAAATTAGCGCTAGTTACATTGGGACACTGATATCTTTCAGGAATCCCTGAATATCCCCTGACATGTATATATTTTTTTTTAGAAGACATCCCAAAGTATTGATCTAGGCCCATTTTGGTATATTTCATGCCACCATTTCACCGCCAAATGCCATCAAATAAAAAAAAATCGTTCACTTTTTCACAAATTTTTTCACAAACTTTAGGTTTCTCACTGAAATTATTTACAAACAACTTGTGCAATTATGGCATAAATGGTTGTAAATGCTTCTCTGGGATCCCCTTTGTTCAGAAATAGCAGACATATATGGCTTTGGCGTTGCTTTTTGGTAATTAGAAGGCCGCTAAATGCCACTGTGCACCACACGTGTATTATGCCCAGCAGTGAAGGGGTTAGTTAGGGAGCATGTAAGGAGCTTGTAGGGTTAATTTTAGCTTTAGTGTAGTGCAGTAGACAACCCCAAGTATTGATCTAGGCACATTTTGGTATATTTCCTGCCACCATTTCACAGCCAAATGCGATCAAATTGAAAAAAACGCTACATTTTTCACAATTTTATGTTTCTCACTGAAATTATTTACTAACCATGTGTGCTGTTATGGCACACATGGTTGTAAATGCTTCTCTAGGATCCCCTTTGTTCAGAAATAGCAGACATATATGACTTTGGCGTTGCTTTTTGGTAATTAGAAGGCCGCTAAATGCTGCTGCGCATCACACATGTTTTATGGCCAGCAGTGAAGGGGTTAATTAGGTAGCTTATAAGGAGCTTGCAGGGTTAATTTTAGCTTTAGTGTAGAGATCAGCCTCCCACCTGACATATCACACCCCCTGATCCCTCCCAAACAGCTGTCTTCCCTCCCCCACCCCACAATTGTCCCCGCCATCTTAAGTACTGGCAGAAAGTCTGCCACTACTAAAATAAAAGTTTTTTTTTTTTTGTTTAAAAAAATAATAATAATTCTGCTGTGTAGGACCCCCCCCCTTAGCCCCAACCTCCCTGATCCCCCCCAAAGAGCTCTCTACCCCCCTCCTCTGCCTTATTGTGCACCATATTGGGTACTGGCAGCTGTCTGCCAGTACCCAGTTTGAAATCAAAAGTTTATTTTAAGATTTTCTGTAGTGTAGCTTACCCCCCTTAACACCCAACCCCCCACCCTCTCCCAGATCATTAATATTTTTTATTCCCACCCTCTCACCCACCTTGTGCCTCTTCCACTTCGATTCTAACTTTTGGGCAGTTTCACACGTGCACACGCGCACGCTCCCGTGCACGAGCGCACGCTCCCGTGCACACGCGTGCACGCGCGATCCCACCCCCCTCCTCTACTGATGGCCTCCCTGGACACGCTCCCACCCACCAACGATCATAGCCGATGCAGAGAGGGCCACAGAGTGGCTCTCTCTGCATCGGACTGCTTAAAAAAGTTATTGCAGGATGCCTCTATATCGAGGCATCACTGCAATAACATGAAAACAGCTGGAAGTGATCAGGATCGCTTCCACTGCTTTCAAAGACCAACAACGTGCAGGGTACGTCCTTGGTCGTTAAGGACATTTTTTTGGAGGACGTACCCTGCACGTCGTTGGTCATTAAGGGGTTAAGGTTTTCGTTTAAAATAAAGAGGCTGTGTCTGAATGGGTAGATAACCCTTCCCCGAACTGCCCCCGGAAAATGTAGAAGATAAGTTTCTCATTTAAATATGAAGCGCTTTATTCGCCTTTCCGGGTCTCCCTTCACGTCTGCCTGTTCAATTAACATTTGCAAGTGTATTCTTCTAAGTAACTTTTGAAGGGAGGGGGATTTATCTCCAGCCCATTCTACCAGAATTACTTGTTTTGCCAAGATTATTACTGTGGATACTAGGTTATCAAAAAGAAGTGAGCTGTCATTTGATATTAGGAAGATTATACGTTGGGCTGAGAGTACTATCTGGGTTCCTGTTACTTTCGTAAGCCAGTACGAAATTTTGAGCCAAAAGCTCTTTAACTTGGGGCAGTCCCATAACAAATGCAGCCAATCTGGTGAGATAAAGCTACATTTGGGGCAGGTATCGCTAACTCCAGGAATCCATCTAGAACGTAAGTGTGGGGTTATGTAGGCCTGATGTATAAATTTTAGGTGCGACTCCCTCAAATTTGCGGAGATCGTAACTGTCTGTATTTTTTTTAGACTTGCCTGAATGAGCTCTTCGTTTACCAGCAAGTCATTAAAACCATCCCATTTTGAAGTGAGTTTACACAAAACAGAGTTCTCAAAGTGCTGAAGGATAAGATTATAGGTATGTGTGATTTTATAAGACCCCTGCCTCGCCAGCGCACACAGATTGTCAATGTTGGTAGATTCTTTGGGGAGACGCCCTTCTGATTTCAACTTAGTGATGTAGTGCCTGCACTGAAAATAAGCAAAGCTATGGGAGTGTGGTAGATCAAACCTATCCTTCAAATCCTGAAAGGGGATAATTTCTAAGGTCAGGGGGTTAAGGAGCTGCTTAATACTAGAGAGTTTGTCCGTATGCCAAACCTGAAATGCCTTTGTAGTGTAACCGGGAAGAAAATCTAGGTTACCCTGAATTGGCAAATATTTACTAACTGACTTATCTATCCCCCACATCCTAGATAATTTGGCCCAGGCCCTAAGCGGATCCCTATATAATATATGACACTGTATTTGTGGAGGCAATGAGGTAAAGTTTGCATGGGGCAGGAAGGCCAGGCTCAGTGGTTTGACAAAGTTGTCTTCTAGAGTGGGAACAGTGAAGTGAGTAGTACCAACTAACCAATCCAAAACAAGCTTGGTAAGGGTGGCCCAGTTATACCATGCTATATTCGGAAGACGCAGTCCTCCTCCATCCAGAGACATAGTCAGGTAGTCTATCCCTATCCTATGCTTCCTTCCCCTCCAGATAAACTGTCCTAAAGCAGACTGTAATGACTTGGTGTCCTGTTGGGTAAGAAGAAGAGGTAGCATCTGTAGAGGGTATAAGAGTTTGGGTAGAGCCACCATTTTGAAAAGGTGAATTCGGCCCGTAAGAGATAGGGGCAGGTTATGCCATTCCGAAAGTGAGACTTTTATGTTGCTACACATACTGACTCTTTTGTTTGCTAATAGCGCTTGTCAGATTTAAATGGTATAGTTTATTGGGGTTAACATGTAACTGAATACCCAGGTATTTAAAGGATCCATCTGTTATTTTAAGTGTGGTATTTGCCAGAGAGATTTTTTGCTTGTTTTGTAACCAAGTTAGCTCCGATTTATTAACATTGATTTTGTAACCCGTAAATGTGCCAAAGTTTCCAATAATTTCTAATAGGGGATTCAAATTAGTAGCAGGATTACCTATATATAACAGCAGATCATCTGCATACAGCGAAAGATGCTTCTTGTGGTCTAGGATATTAAGTCCGACACATTTTTGTCGGATGTGGCATGCAAGGGGTTCTATGGCTAAATCGAACAACAATGGGGAGAGAGGGCACCCCTGTCTTGTGCCTCTCTGCAGTACAAATGAGGGGGAAAGCTCACTGTTAACTATTAAAGACGCCTTGGGGCCTGTATATAACCATTGGAGAAAAGTTGTAAAATTGCCCGAAAGGCCAAATTTTTCTAATGACGTGTGTAAATGGTCCCATTCTATTCTGTCGAATGCCTTCTCTGCGTCAAGGGCAAGGAGACAGGCATCCTGTAAATTAGTGGGGCTAGAGGAGTGTAAATTGTACCAATAATGGGAGGTGATCGCCAGTGTCTTCCTGATGTTAATCACAGATGATCTCCCCTTCACAAACCCGGTCTGATCTGTGTGTATAATTGAAGGAAAAACCTGCGCTAATCTGTCAGCTAAAATTTTGGTTAGTAGTTTGTAATCCCCATTTAATAGCGAGATTGGACGATATGAGGAGGTGTCTGTAGGATCTTTATCAGACTTATGGATAAGACAGACATTTGCCTCGACAAATCTAGCATCTATTTGGGAGGAGCCTTCTAGGTTTGCAGTGTATAGAGAAGATAGGGCAGGGGCTATGTCATTCACTAGTAATTTGTAATACTCTGCGGGCAGACCATCAGGGCCCGCCGCTTTCCCAGGCTTAGCTCTGTTTATGGCCTTAATTACTTCTTGGAGGAGGATATTGGCGCTAAGTAACGAGTTTTGCTCATCCGAGAGGGTAGGGACATGTGTAGTATTCCAAAAGCTCTGCTTAGCTTCCATATAAATCTCCTGGCTAGTGTATAAGGAGGTGTAGTATTTAACGAATTCTGACAAAATCTCTTTATTATTTTAAGTTAAGTGTGTCTGGGACTTTATGGCCAGTATATGAGATTTGGGAGTGTAGAGTTTAACTAGGTTTGCTAACAACTTCCCTGTCTTATTGCCATGCCTAAAGTAACGTCCCTGTCTATGTATATCAAAGTTAGTGCTTTGCTGGGCTAGGTATGTATCCCTAGCCATCTTAAGATCATAATAATGTTTTTTAGATATGGGAGTAGGATCAGCGAGGTACCCATTATATGCCTCAGTAAGATCTGCTAAAAACGCCTCATCAATTCTCCTGATGCTTTTATTGTGGTGTGCTGTAAAGGAGGTTATGATTCCCTCATGACTGGCTTGGAGGCATGCCAAAACAAGTCTGGGTTATTTTTGTGTTGATCATTGTCTGATGCATAGTTTGCCCACGCAGACTTGAGGTGTTGGCGAAAGTTTATGTCATTGTATGAGTAGGAGGGAAATCTCCAGGATTTGTTTGGAGGTTTAATAGGTGTCAGTCGGAGTATGAAATGGATTGGGGCATGATCTGAAATTGTGATATGTTCTATGGTTGGATGCTGAATTTGCGACCTTATCACGGAAGAGGTGAGGAAGTAATCTATTCTTGAGAGAGTGCTGTGCGTCTTTGATAAACAAGTATAGTCTCTCTCCAATGGGTTTATTACCCTCCACACATCTACAAGACCCAATGTGGCCTTAAAGTTATTTATCAGTGATACTTCTCTCTTGTACCTTGTGTGCGAGTATTTCAAGGGGCCAACTAATGCTGGATCCCTGAACCTGTCTAAGGGAAGGGCCTGGACCAGATTGAAATCTCCTCCTAAAATAATAGGAGCAGTGTAGGTGGCCAATTTAGCTAGTAGAGATGACCAAAAGGAAGGGCAAAATTCATTGGGACCGTAAACATTGCATAAAGTATATTCAAGGTTTCCCACTTTTAGATTCGCTAGTATGTATCTGCCCTCCTTATCAATTTCCTCCTGTGAAAAAGAAGCAGAAAGGCCCTTTCTCACCAATATAGCCACCCCCCTCTTTCTACTCTCAGTAGAGGAATATAAAATATAGCCCACCCAACGGACTCTTAGCTTTTCATGTTCGTCAAAGGTCAGTTTGGTTTCCTGGAGAAGCGCTATGTCAGTATGTAGCCTTTTAAGCTGTTGTAAAATCATACTCCTTTTTGCCGGGGACGTAATGCCCCCAACATTACAGGAGATTAACTTAAGGTTTAAAGCCATACAAATTTAGAATTAATGGAAAGCCTAGCACAAAAGGGGGACAGACTGTGCAGGCATATATATTCAACTGGGCAGCTAAACTAAAATAGAGCAGAAAAAGAAGGGCGCCTCCTAGTGTAGCCAATTTTTCATGAGAGAAATGATGAAAATGCAAACATACTCACAATGTGGAAAGGCAGAGATAATGCCTAGGAGAACGGTCTGGGAACTTCACAGTGTCCCAGCAGACTGTGCACTGGACTAGGGCTGCTCCTCCCAAAAGCAGAAAATGTGTCTGTAATCTGTAAATTGTAAGAAAAAACAAGAGGGCGACCCCCAGTGCAGATCAATTGAGGACATGCAATGAATATCTGCTTGTGCTGACAAAGGGATACTCACAGATGGTATTGCACACTGTAGTGCAAATGGAGCATACTAGGTATATTATAGTGACCTAGTGCACATAACAGCCCAAGCAGTACTGCTGCAGTTGAAGATCAACTCCGGATGCAAATATTTAGACGTCAGGATGATAAAAGAAGACTCCAGTATCGATGTATAAAAATATTTAATAAAAAGGATAAAAAAATATATACACAGATCTACAATTACATCTGTTGTACAATGCTACGCGTTTCTAAGCGCTCACCGCGCTTTTTCCTCAGGCAAATGATACTGGATACACTGGAGTCTCTTACATATATACCTATGCAAGCTTAATGTTGGTCAGCTGCATCTCATTTAAACAGGTGCTGCATTAATTAGCTACATTGATTTTCTAGCAGGATGTTACAAAAGTTACAGAAAATAAAATACAATGTGCATAAGAGGCAATCTCTAATATAGTGTAATATACTAATTATTCTAGACATATGAAAACTTGAATAAAATGCATCATGAAACAAGGGCACTCTGAGCTGTCTCGATCGCATATATATAAACAAACACTGGTGTAAAAAATTCCCAATATTTGTCAAAACACATATATATATATATATATATATATATATATATATATATATATATATAAATAAATCACGCAATTATAATAACTTTCCATTCTGATGATATTTGAAGGTGAGCTAAGATGTGAATCAGTGGTATACTGCCATAAAAAATGATAGTGAATTACTTGGCATAAGGGTGTGTGTATCGCTAAACTAATGGGGATGCTGTATTAAATTACACCCAGAACCGTCCAATGTGATTGCTCCGTGAGAATGGGGTGTGTATCGCTAAACTAATGGGGATGCTGTATTCAATTCCACCCAGATCGTCCAATGTGATTACTCCATGTGAATGGAGCAATAGGTGTGTGTCCGATGACGTAAGAAGTACGTAAAGGATGCGTGTGCTGACTCCCATAGATACGGGATCCGTTACTATGTATGTGAATGACGTGTTCGTACAACCTATATAAATAAGAATAATGTTCTACAGGGGTTATGCGCTGATAGCTCAGCGTGAAAAAGAAAATGTGTAGTGAACTATAAGTGGTGCATATATAAACTACGGACATTACTAGATATATATAAAAAATTAGCATACTGTATATTTTGGTGTGTGCAAGAGTTAGTGAACTCCCAATCTTGGGCAAGAGTGTGTTACGTAGCTATATCTATTAGATATGAGTTGTTAAACTCGTGTGTTGTGGAGAAATAATATATCTACATAAGACTATGTGAACACCAGAATGTGTACTACGTGAAAATCGTGTATAATGTGTGAAGGCTAGTGCAATATATGAAGTCTAAAACTGAATGTTTGAGTAATTGATTTGATTTTAAAAATACATAATGAACTATAAATATTGTAGTGATATGTGTTATATGTGATAGAGTGATGCATAGTGTGCAGAATGAGTATGTTGTATAAAAATAAAAGGATGCATGTAATGTGCAATGATGTTATATATATAGAGAAATATATTAAAAGGCAGCAGAGTCTATGGATGGAAAAATGGTGCCTAGAGGTGCTATATTTATCAGATCCTTTAAGGATACATCTTAAGTGTTCTGACCATCTCTGTCTAATTTTCCTACAGGTGCGGCCTATGTATTGTAGGCCACACAAGCATGTTATACAAATCAATTTTACAAGATAAACCCAGATGTACATTTAAAAGAGCCCCCACAATTAAAGAAAAACTGGCACTCAGTAAGGTGGTCATGTGCAAACGTACGTTTAAAACCCCTAATAATAGTTCTTATAGTTCTATGATGTCTAACATAGGAACCTTTAGATGTAACAAAAATAGATGCCATATGTGCAAATACATCACCAACGGCCTTAAAAATATTATATCTAACAGTACTGGAGAATCCTTCGCCATTACTCAAAGAATAACATGCAATTCCAACTATGTAGTCTATTGTATAACATGCTTGTGTGGCCTACAATACATAGGCCGCACCTGTAGGAAAATTAGACAGAGATGGTCAGAACACTTAAGATGTATCCTTAAAGGATCTGATAAATATAGCACCTCTAGGCACCATTTTTCCATCCATGGCAAAAATAACTGTGTCATGAACATTACCCCATTGGAAATTATCCCTGCCACGAGTTCCCAGAATAGAATGACTAAATTGCGCCAGAGGGAAACTTTTTGGATATATCAATTCAAAACCCTATACCCAGAGGGCCTCAATGAAGTGATAGACTCTGCTGCCTTTTAATATATTTCTCTATATATATAACATCATTGCACATTACATGCATCCTTTTATTTTTATACAACATACTCATTCTGCACACTATGCATCACTCTATCACATATAACACATATCACTACAATATTTATAGTTCATTATGTATTTTTAAAATCGAATCAATTACTCAAACATTCAGTTTTAGACTTCATATATTGCACTAGCCTTCACACATTATACACGATTTTCACGTACTACACATTCTGGTGTTCACATAGTCTTATGTAGATATATTATTTCTCCACAACACACGAGTTTAACAACTCATATCTAATAGATATAGCTACGTAACACACTCTTGCCCAAGATTGGGAGTTCACTAACTCTTGCACACACCAAAATATACAGTATGCTAATTTTTTATATATATCTAGTAATGTCCGTAGTTTATATATGCACCACTTATAGTTCACTACACATTTTCTTTTTCACGCTGAGCTATCAGCGCATAACCCCTGTAGAACATTATTCTTATTTATATAGGTTGTACGAACACGTCATTCACATACATAGTAACGGATCCCGTATCTATGGGAGTCAGCACACGCATCCTTTACGTACTTCTTACGTCATCGGACACACACCTATTGCTCCATTCACATGGAGTAATCCCATTGGACGATCTGGGTGGAATTGAATACAGCATCCCCATTAGTTTAGCGATACACACCCCATTCTCACGGAGCAATCACATTGGACGGTTCTGGGTGTAATTTAATACAGCATCCCCATTAGTTTAGCGATACACACACCCTTATGCCAAGTAATTCACTATCATTTTTTATGGCAGTATACCACTGATTCACATCTTAGCTCACCTTCAAATATCATCAGAATGGAAAGTTATTATAATTGCGTGATTTGCAGAGTTATTTATATATATACAGGGAGTGCAGAATTATTAGGCAAGTTGTATTTTTGAGGATTAATTTTATTATTGAACAACAACCATGTTCTCAATGAACCCAAAAAACTCATTAATATCAAAGCTGAATAGTTTTGGAAGTAGTTTTTAGTTTGTTTTTAGTTATAGCTATTTTAGGGGGATATCTGTGTGTGCAGGTGACTATTACTGTGCATAATTATTAGGCAACTTAACAAAAAACAAATATATACCCATTTCAATTATTTATTTTTACCAGTGAAACCCATATAACATCTCAACATTCACAAATATACATTTCTGACATTCAAAAACAAAACAAAAACAAATCAGTGACCAATATAGCCACCTTTCTTTGCAAGGACACTCAAAAGCCTGCCATCCATGGATTCTGTCAGTGTTTTGATCTGTTCACCATCAACATTGCGTGCAGCAGCAACCACAGCCTCCCAGACACTGTTCAGAGAGGTGTACTGTTTTCCCTCCTTGTAAATCTCACATTTGTTGATGGACCACAGGTTCTCAATGGGGTTCAGATCAGGTGAACAAGGAGGCCATGTCATTAGATTTTCTTCTTTTATACCCTTTCTAGCCAGCCACGCTGTGGAGTACTTGGACGCGTGTGATGGAGCATTGTCCTGCATGAAAATCATGTTTTTCTTGAAGGATGCAGACTTCTTCCTGTACCACTGCTTGAAGAAGGTGTCTTCCAGAAACTGGCAGTAGGACTGGGAGTTGAGCTTGACTCCATCCTCAACCCGAAAAGGCCCCACAAGCTCATCTTTGATGATACCAGCCCAAACCAGTACTCCACCTCCACCTTGCTGGCGTCTGAGTCGGACTGGAGCTCTCTGCCCTTTACCAATCCAGCCACGGGCCCATCCATCTGGCCCATCAAGACTCACTCTCATTTCATCAGTCCATAAAACCTTAGAAAAATCAGCCTTGAGATATTTCTTGGCCCAGTCTTGATGTTTCAGCTTGTGTGTCTTGTTCAGTGGTGGTCGTCTTTCAGCCTTTCTTACATTGGCCATGTCTCTGAGTATTGCACACCTTGTGCTTTTGGGCACTCCAGTGATGTTGCAGCTCTGAAATATGGCCAAACTGGTGGCATGTGGCATCTTGGCAGCTGCACGCTTGACTTTTCTCAGTTCATGGGCAGTTATTTTGCGCCTTGGTTTTTCCACACGCTTCTTGCGACCCTGTTGATTATTTTGAATGAAACGCTTGATTGTTCGATGATCACGCTTCAGAAGCTTTGCAATTTTAAGAGTGCTGCATCCCTCTGCAAGATATCTCACTATTTTTTACTTTTCTGAGCCTGTCAAGTCCTTCTTTTGACCCATTTTGCCAAAGGAAAGGAAGTTGCCTAATAATTATGCACACCTGATATAGGGTGTTGATGTCATTAGACCACACCCCTTCTCATTACAGAGATGCACATCACCTAATATGCTTAATTGGTAGTAGGCTTTCGAGCCTATACAGCTTGGAGTAAGACAACATGCATAAAGAGGATGATGTGGTCAAAATACTCATTTGCCTAATAATTCTGCACTCCCTGTATATATATATGTGTTTTGACAAATATTAAGAATTTTTTACACCAGTGTTTGTTTATATATATGCGATCGAGACAGCTCAGAGTGCCCTTGTTTCATGATGCATTTTATTCAAGTTTTCATATGTCTAGAATAATTAGTATATTACACTATATTAGAGATTGCCTCTTATGCACATTGTATTTTATTTTCTGTAACTTTTGTAACATCCTGCTAGAAAATCAATGTAGCTAATTAATGCAGCACCTGTTTAAATGAGATGCAGCTGACCAACATTAAGCTTGCATAGGTATATATGTAAGAGACTCCAGTGTATCCAGTATCATTTGCCTGAGGAAAAAGCGCGGTGAGCGCTTAGAAACGCGTAGCATTGTACAACAGATGTAATTGTAGATCTGTGTATATATTTTTTTATCCTTTTTATTAAATATTTTTATACATCGATACTGGAGTCTTCTTTTATCATCCTGACATCTAAATATTTGCATCCGGAGTTGATCTTCAACTGCAGCAGTACTGCTTGGGCTGTTATGTGCACTAGGTCACTATAATATACCTAGTACGCTCCATTTGCACTACAGTGTGCAATACCATCTGTGAGTATCCCTTTGTCAGCACAAGCAGATATTCATTGCATGTCCTCAATTGATCTGCACTAGGGGTCGCCCTCTTGTTTTTTCTTACAAGCTAAACTAAAATGCATTAGGGCATGGGCACTACTGGTGAAGTAGGAAGCAAATGTGTGGCATGTGAGTGAGAAAGTGATGTGGTTAAACTCCAAGGGTTGACTCACCGACAGCAGAGAACTGAGGATCTCTCTCCCCGGTTTCATGTCCATGAGGGGAAGAACCTCGGGCGCTCCAGAAGTAGTCAGCGGGCTGAGCAAAAAAGAAGACATAGTTAAAGGCGAATGCCTCATAGATTTCAGGAAACTATTAATCAGGGCACTCTTGTATTTCAACCGCTCTACACCCTCAACACATAGCAGTAACAACATTCTTAAGGAAACTTCATCGGTCTTATATGTAATATTATTTAGAGTACACCACCAGGTGGCCTGTGGGAGAGAAATAGGCATCACAGACAGGGGCCAAACTGCGGAGTGGCCAAATAAGCCCGTATCTATTAGCTGGGGCAAGGTGTGGCCCCACAGGGCTCGGTATAATAACTGTGCAACTGTGAAACTTGCTGCGGGAAAGTGATCTGCTAAGGCAAAGTAAACATGTAAGATGGCATAAGGCATCAGCATTTGGGAGATACCTGGGAAGAAAGGGAGATTAGTTTTATATGGTTTAGGGTTGTATGGAAAAGTCACACAACTCCCAACAGTAACAAACCGAACTTCAAATGAAGTGGGACACACAGCTTGAGAAAAATAGTGACCCCCCCTGTAAGACCCGCCCGATATCTAAAGTTCAGACATTGTCGCTCCCATAGAGTTATTAACATGAGGATCAACCAAACCTGTAAACAGTATTTAGGATAAGAATTATAAAAAAAACAAAAGTTTCCAACATAAGTTTAGAACATTATATCGGTATGAAATCACAAGAACAGTGCTGAAATAAAGTAGAAAAGGTAAATTCAGGACCATTCGTCCTGCATGAGATAGACCAGACATCCAGGCCGGAGATGGGGCACCACAGCGCCTATTGTTGCAAAAACTGCAACCAAGCAGATTTGGAAAAGGCCAAAAAGCTATTACCTAAAAGCATCTCAGCACCGCAGCACGCCATACACCAGCCTAGATTTTGTAGAACTGTGAGGAAGAAAAACAGGCAGTAACTCAATTCCTGTAAATAGAAAACAGCATACATCTCAAAATATAACACAAGCTGTGAAAAAGGCATTGTTACTTAGTAGTGGCCTATCAGCCATTGTCCAGTCCCTGCTCAGTGGCTAGATAGGCCTGAGCCGCTGCCGGTGTGTGGAAGAATTTTGGGCCTGAAGTGGTCTGAACCTTCAATTTAGCGGGGAACAGGAGGGCAAACTGGCGACCCTGTTCATGTAGGTTAGAACAGATGGATGTGAAGTCCTTTC
This sequence comes from Bombina bombina, assembly GCF_027579735.1. Taxonomy (NCBI): domain Eukaryota; kingdom Metazoa; phylum Chordata; class Amphibia; order Anura; family Bombinatoridae; genus Bombina; species Bombina bombina. The sequence continues at coordinate 975,661,353 of NC_069502.1, forward strand.
GCCATCTGGTTACCTCCATTGAAAAGTCCTGAAACAGCAGAAGCCGGCGATCTTCATATTTGACTTCTTTGGTAGATCTGTAGGCTTGCAAGATGGCCAGCTTGTCCTGGAAGTTCAGGCATTTAAAAATTACTTGACGTGGCTTCTCTCTGGAGTTTTCCAGGTGTCTATCTGGGCCAATGCGGTGTGATCTCTCAATGTCCAGTGGTAGACAGTCCAGAGGCATACCAAGAAGTTTAGAGAAGGTTAAGGCAGCGAATTCAAGCAGATCTTTATCTCTTATGGATTCCGGGACTCCTACAATACGCAGGTTGTTCCGCCTGCTACGGTTTTCCAAATCCTCCACCTTATCTTGTAGTAGTTGGTTCTGCTTTAAAAGGCGTTTTAAAGATACATCTGATTCCTGCTGTCTATCCTCAACATCAGAAATTCTTTGCTCTGCAGTGGACAAGCGTGTTGAAGACATCCGTACCTCACTAGTTAGTGTGTCTACTCCAGCCTGTAGGGTGTCCATCTTCGGTAGGAAAAATGCTTTGAGTTCCTGCAATAAGGATATGTGGCTTCCCGCAGAACCTCCTTCATTTTCTATTGACGAGGCATTAGCAAGAGTCTCTGTGGTGCTTTTTTGTCTCTTTTCTTGATCTGTGGATCATGATATCTTTTGTAGGCGGGGATAGCCTATGAAAATACTCGTCAACTTTCATAGAACAGGCAAAAAGAAAGTTGACTTGGCTGTAGTGATAAGTATAGGCCACCAGGTGGCACTATTGCTCTATATAAAAGACTGTAACTTTGCAGGGAGCAAGGAAGGGATGTAAGAATATGGGTAGATGGAGGAGAAGAAAAAAAAAAAAAGAACAGTCCTGTTTTGTAACGGTGTCAGTGCAATCCAGGGTACAGCTTAAAAGTAACACAGTCTCTTCTCACTTCACACCCCTTGCTTGCTTTAAGGCCAGTACAAAAGAGAAAGCATGTAGGAATTTGTTCCAGGGTTTTGAAAAAGTTAAATCTGAGCAGTCTCTAAGGAATCAGAGGTAGTAGAAGCAAGAGTGTATATAAGCAGTAACATCTGAGTAGGCTTTCAAGAGAAGATTCCCAAGACTCAATAATATGATGCTTAATAAAGGAACCCTCTTTCATATATGCAGTCCCATACACTTTATTCCTTAGTCAGACTCCTCTCCCCTCTTTTCCTTCTGAGGCTCTCCCCTCTATACTATTGTGATCAGTTCCTGTCTTCGCTCCCAGAGGGGGGTAAACACTCACCACCAAAGGCCACCGTTGTTAAACTTATGCACCCACCGGGCCGAGAGTGTACTTAATGTCCCAGGAGAAGAGGGGGTAACCGTTATGGCAAGGGGAAACCTGCAGAGCTGCCCAGCTGAAGCTTCAGTCAAAGTCACGGCACTGAATACCAGGGGGAACTCCGGAGCCGCTAACCAAGATGGCGTCCGTTCGTGCCTTTTCAAATCTCCCACCGGGGACCAGGACCGGTATTAGTGTCCTGCGTGTCTAGAGATCAACCAGGTGACTCCCGCGGCACATCATACCGCAGTCCTGGCAAGAGGTATACACGGGGGCGACCCGGCAGACAGCAATGTCAGGTACTTTTAGCGAGCTGTGTCTGGAGCTCCGTTAGGCTGCTGCCGCCTCGTCGCCCCGCCCACCGGAAGTCAACCACCACATGATATTGTTTTATTGAATTTCCAAAGGCAGATGGGGAAATGTAAAACTCTCTACTCTCTTTGCAGTCCATTAGAAAAAAATCTTCTCATGAGGTTTTTCGTTCCATTAACATTTTATGGGGAGCCAAATTTTGAGTTTACTGTCCCTTTAAGGTTTTTCATATTCCATAATTTTATTTCTCAGTTTTTAAAAATTTGGGTGCATGAAGGGCAACGTTTGCAGTCAATTGCACTGATATTATGAATTCCTCATGTACCACAAATGCACTCTTAACAGTACTCCTTTTCTACGGTGCTTTTGGGAATATGATACCAAAATGGTGTTTTGTTTATAAAAATAAAAATGCCTTATAAACCAAACTTCTATCAACTTAGCATCTAGGTTAACTCTTTTGCTAGCTATTGTTCTTCCCTTTGGCCTGGGTATACCATCCTGTTGAGTAAAATGATTAAAATGGGTGAGAAAAAGATTTCTTGAGCAGAGAGGTTACTGAGTTTGTCTATCCAAAGATTTTATCTTATACTGATGAAGCAGCATAACATTTAACAATTTCTAAATTATTTGATTCTAGTTGGCTTGCAATTATTTACAAAAACAAGACTGATTACCATAGAGCTCTAAAGGGTTTGGGAATCTTTGCCTCCTCCTAGTGGCAGGAAAGGTGATTCCCAGGAGTAATGGATCGTGGACACTTATCACATGAAAGAAAATAACAGCTGACAATATGTCCTCCGTAATTCCATTCATTCAATATAAGCCAGACTTGTTGAATCTCGTTCAATTTTCTGAGGCGAAGGGCATCTGTTCCTTGTATATAGGAGCCACTGATACCACCACAAACAAGTACATCAGGAGGAGACACACACACCCTCGGCTTGGAGCCAATAGGAAAACCTCAGTAATGTGCGCCCGGCACGAGAGAACCTATGTAGCCTCACAGGGCAAAATACAACAGTTGAAACTGCTACGTTCTACGCGTTTCGTCCCGATCATCAAGAATTTCTCAAGAACTGCCTTCACAAAAAACACTGAGTCCTTATCAAGAAGCAGGCCCCTTATCCGCGCCCCGGATGAACCCAATAGTAAATAGAAAATAGAAATAAAAAACCGATGGGAATTATAAAATGCAATAGAGTAACACACTGATAGATACATACTTAACACTAATATTAAAATAATAATAAATCACATTATTAGAGGACTCAGCGCTAATTGGGAGTGCATACAAAAAGAAATATACATATGAGAAGTACAAGCATTACAATAGTATATTAGCCTAACATATAATAATATTTTAAAACCTAAAAATTTGCATATGTGCATATGTTAAACAAGTAAATATCAAAATTCAGACCATTATCAATAAAAACTCAACATTGAAATGTAAAATAAAATGCAAGATCAAAAATCCATAAATACATCATTCTTGCTCTATAATGATAATATATGAATTAATTAATTCACCATAGTGCAATGATTAAAAGCAATAATTCAAAGTATAAACAAGACTAAAAAATACTTAAAAGGATTAAAACTATATATATATAAGATCAATACATGATATGAACAATACCCAAAATGATTTACAAGTAGAATTAGATGGAAAAGGGAAGAATTATAAAAATGCCAAAATATTCAGTTCAATGTTGAGACCATTTGGTTCAAGACAATCTAATTAGTGATGTTGCGAATAGTTCCCGGCGAACATAGCGTGTTCGCATTCGCCGCGGCAGGCGAACATATGTGATGTTCGATCCGCCCCCTATTCGTCATCATTGAGTAATACTTTGACCCTGTACCTCACAGTCAGCAGACACATTCCAGCCAATCAGCAGCAGACCCTCCCTCCCAGACCCTCCTACCTCCTGGACAGCATCCATTTTAGATTCATTCGGAAGCTGCATTGTTAGTGAGAGGAGGGACAGTGTAGCTGCTGCTGAGTTAATAGGGAAATCGATCGTTATTCAGTGTCCACTACAGTCCTGAAGGACTCATCTGATCTCTGCTGTAAGGACAGCACCCCAAAAAGCCCTTTTTAGGGCTAGAACATCAGTCTGCTTTTTTTTTTCCTGTGTAATCTAATTGCAGTTGCCTGCCTGCCAGCGTGTATGTCAGGCTCACAGCGTATACTGTGCCCACTTGCCCAGTGCCACCACTCATATCTGGTGTAACAGTAGTGTAGATTTAAAAAAACAACACTTTTTTGACTGTTAAATAATAGCAGTCAGTTTCCTTCATACGTGTGTGTTTCAGTGCCTGCCTGCCAGGGCACAGTGTCAACCCAGTGCAACTCATATCTGGTGTAACAGTAGTGTAGATTTAAAAAAAAAAAAACTTTTTTGACTGTGTTAAATAATAGCAGTCAGTTTCCTTCATACGTGTGCGTTTCAGTGCCTGCCTGCCAGGGCACAGCGTCACCCCAGTGCAACTCATATCTGGTGTAACAGTAGTGTAGATTTAAAAAAAAACAACACTTTTTTGACTGTGTTAAATAACAGCAATCAGTTTCCTTCACACGTGTGCGTTTCAGTGCCTGCCTGCCAGGGCACAGTGTCACCCCAGTGCAACTCATATCTGGTGTAACAGTAGTGTAGATTTAAAAAAAAAAACACTTTTTTGACTGTGTTAAATAATAACAGTCAGTTTCCTTCACACATGTTCGTTTCAGTGCCTGCCTGCCAGGGCACAGTGTCACCCCAGTGCAACTCATATCTGGTGTAACAGTAGTGTAGATTTAAAAAAAAAAACACTTTTTTGACTGTGTTAAATAATAGCAGTCAGTTTCCTTCACACGTGTGCGTTTCAGGGCCTGCCTGACAGGGCACAGTGTCACCCCAGTGCAAATCATATCTGGTGTAACAGTAGTGTAGATTTAAAAAAACCAACACTTTTTTGACTGTGTTAAATAATAGCAGTCAGTTTCCTTCACACGTGTGCGTTTCAGTGCCTGCCTGCCAGGGCACAGTGTCACCCCAGTGCAACTCATATCTGGTGTAACAGTAGTGTAGATTTAAAAAAAAACAACACTTTTTTGACTGTGTTAAATAATAGCAGTCAGTTTCCTTCACACGTGTGCGTTTCAGTGCCTGCCAGGGCACAGTGTCACCCCAGTTCAACTCATATCTGGTGTAACAGTAATGTAGATTTAAAAACAACAACACTTTTTTGACTGTGTTAAATAATAGCAGTCAGTTTCCTTCACACGTGTGTGTGTCAGTGCCTGCCTGCCAGGGCACAGTGTCACCCTAGTGCAACTCATATCTGGTGTAACAGTAGTGTACATTTAAAAAAAATAATACAATTTTGACTGTAATAGATTGAATAGCAGTTAGTTGTCTGCAAGTGTGTTAGTCAGGCCTACAACGTCTACTCTGCCAACTTCTGCCAGTGCACAGTGCCACTCATATCTGTTGTCACAGTAGCTTGCACGCATAGTACCACTAATCGAAAAAAAAATGGCAGGCAGAGGCAGGCCACCCCGCAGGGGCCGTCATGGTCGTGGTGCTGTGATTCCCTTTGGCCCTAGAATAATGCCCAGTGTTCAGAGGCCATGTACCCCGAACTCAAACATTTCTGAGGACATAGTTGACTGGCTAACACAGGACACCCAATCTTCTACAGCATCCGCTCGGAACCTTGACGCACCATCCTCCTCCAGCTTAGCTTCGGGCACCTCTCAAGTTACCACTTGCCCGCCTGCCACCACCACCAACACTAGCACCACAGCCGCTTCACTTGATCTGTTAGAGGAGTTATTTACACATCAGTTGGAAGAAATGAGTGATAGTGATGAGCAACCATTATTGCCATAGGATGTACATAACAGGGATATGTCTCAGTCAGGCAGCATTACACACATGGACGTACGGTGTGATGATGATGATGTTGTACCCGCTGATGCTTCCTTTGCTGAGTTGTCAGATACAAGTGAAGCGGTTGATGATGACGATGCATCCGTGGATGTCACGTGGGTGCCCTCTAGAAGAGAAGAAGAAGAGGGGGAAAGTTCAGATGGGGAGACAGAGAGGAGGAGGAGGAGGATACGAGTTGGAAGGAGGGGGAGGTCATCACAAGGAGCTAGTGGCACAGTCAGACAGCATGCATCGGCACCCGGGGTCAGCCAGACAGCACGCCAATCAACGCATGCTGTTGCGACCACCAGAATGCCGTCATTGCAGAGCTCAGCAGGATGGCATTTTTTTTGGGTGTCTGCCTCTGACAACAGCAATGCCATTTGCAACCTGTGCCAAATGAAACTGAGTGGTGGGAAGTCTAACACCCACCTAGGTACAACTGCTTTGCGAAGGCACATGATCGCACATCACAAACGCCTATGGGATCAACACATGAGTACAAGCAGAACACAAACTCAAAGCCGCCATCCTCCTCCTGGTCCAGCATCTTCAGCCACATCAACTACTGCTGTCCTCCTTGCCCCCTCTCAACCATCCGCCACTCTGTGTCTCGCCTTGAGCAGTTCCTGCTCATCTGCCCACAGTCAGGTGTCTGTCAAGGACATGTTTGAGCGTAAGAAGCCAATGTCACAAAGTCACACCTTGCCCGGCATCTGACAGCTGGCTTGACTGAACTCTTAGCCCGCCAGCTTTTACCATACAAGCTGGTGGAGTCTGAGGCGTTCAAAAAATTTGTAGCTATTGGGACACCACAGTGGAAGGTACCCGGCTGAAATTTCTTTGCACAAAAGGCAATCCCCAACCTGTACTCGATTGTGCAAAAGGAAGTAATGGCATGTCTGGCACACAGTGTTAGGGCAAGGGTCCATCTGACCACTGATACCTGGTCTGCAAAGCATTGTCATGGCCGGTATATCACCTACACTGCGCATTGGGTAAACCTGCTGATGGCTGCCAAGCATGGAATGCGTGGCTCTGTAGAGGAGTTGGTGACACCGCCACAACTTGCAGGCAGGCCTGCTGCCACCTCTTCTACTCATTCTACTCCATCCTCTTCCATAACCTCGGCTGAGTCCTCTTCTGCTGCTGCATCTTACTCCACATCAACGGCACCCCCCCAGTTCCCCAGGTACTATTCCACATCCCAGATACGGCAGTGTCACGCTGTCTTGGGGTTGACTTGCCTGAAAGCAGAGAGTCACAGCGGACCAGCACTCCTGTCTGCCCTGAACGCACAGGTGGATCAGTGGCTGACTCCGCACCAACTGGAGATCGACAAAGTGGTTAGTGACAATGGAAGAAATTTGTTGGCGGCATTGTGTAATCTGATCTTACAAACTTTGTGCATAAGTACCCAGGCTTACAGGACGTTCTGAAGCAGGCCAGGAAGGTGTGTGGCCAATTCAGGCGTTCCTACACTGCCATGGCGCACTTTTCAGATATCCAGCAGCAAAAAAACATGCCAGTGAGGCGCTTGATTTGCGACAGCCCGACATGTTGGAATTCAACACTTCTAATGTTCGACCGCCTGATCCAACAAGAAAAAGCTGTTAACAACTATTTGTATGACCGGGGTGCTAGGACAGCCTCTGTGGAGCTGGGAATTTTTTTGCCACGTTACTGGACGCTCATGCGCAGTGCCTGTAGGCTCATGCATCCTTTTGAGGAGGTGACAAACCTAGTCAGTCGCACCGAAGGCACCATCAGCGACATCATACCATTTGTTTTCTTCCTGGAGCGTGCCCTGCGAAGAGTGCTGGATCAGGCTGTAGATGAGCGTGAAGAGGAAAAGTTGTGGTCACCATCCCCACCAGAAACAGCCTTATCAGCATCGCTTGCTGGACCTGCGGCAACGCTGGAAGAGGATTGTGAGGAAGAGGAGTCAAAGGAGGAATGTGGCTTTGAGAAGGAGGAGGAAGACCAACCACAACAGGCATCCCAGGGTGCTCGTTGTCACCTATCTGGTACCCGTGGTGTTGTACGTGGCTGGGGGGAAGAAGATACCTTCAGTGAGATCACTGAGGATGAGGAACGGGACATGAGTAGCTCGGCATCCAACCTTGTGCAAATGGGGTCTTTCATGCTGTTGTGCCTGTTGAGGGACCCTCATATAAAAAGGCTGAAGGAGAATGACCTGTACTGGGTGTCCACGCTACTAGACCCCCAGTATAAGCATAAAGTGCCTGAAATGTTACCAAATTACCGCAAGTCGGAAAGGATGCAGCAGTTCCAAAATAAATTAAAAAGTATGCTTTACACAGCGTATAAGGGTGATGTCACAGCACAACGGAAATCTAACAGGGGAAGAGGTGAAAGTAATCCTCCTCCTCCCATGACCACGCCGGCAAGGACAGGATGCTTTACAGACGTGTTGTTGATGGAGGACATGCAGAGCTTTTTAAGTCCTATGCATCGCCACAGCCCTTCGGGGTCCACCCTCAGAGAACGACTCGACCGACAGGTAGCAGACTACCTCGCCTTAACTGCAGATATCGACACTCTGAGGAGCGATGAACCCCTTGACTACTGGGTGTGCAGGCTTGACCTGTGGCCTGAGCTATCCCAATTTGCGATAGAACTTCTGGCCTGCCCCGCTTCAAGTGTCCTGTCAGAAAGGACCTTTAGTGCAGCAGGAGGTATTGTCACTGAGAAGAGAAGTCGCCTAGGTCAAAAAAGTCTAGATTACCTCACCTTTATTAAGATGAATGAGGGATGGATCCCGAAGGGACTGACTTTGGGCGATACATTCGACTAAAAAAGGCCTGATGAGATGAGCTGCCTTGGGCTAAAAATGGTCCACACGCTGCTGTATTTTATCTCTGAATGCCGGATGACTTGCGTGACTTATCCGCCACCAACTAGGGTTCAAGCCGCAATGTTTTAGGGCACTTTCTGCCTTGGAAACAAACATCAATTTTTCTGGCCGCTGCTACAAAAGCGACTGCAACAATACCTGATTTTTCAGGCATGTGTACATGCCTAATTTTTTTGGCCTCTGGTGCTGCACTGTGGCTTCAAAAACCAAACCAAAAAAAAGGCACATAACAGGGATTAAATTGATAGGAATAGTACTACTTAACACACCACTCCTATCTGGTGGCACATTAGATTGCACGCGCAGTGCCCCAAATTTGAAGTAGAAGGACCGACCAAGCATCTTTTTCCATATCCCGGTTCCTAAAATTGATGCCATATACACGTCCCCTGATAGGGGACGTAACAGGGATTAAACTGATAAGAATAGTACTACTTAACACACCACTCCTATCTGTTGGCACATTAGATTGCACGCGCAGTGCCCCAAATTTGAAGTAGGAGGACCGACCAAGAATCTTTTTCCTTCTCCCGGTTCCTAAAATTGATGCCATATACACATCCCCTGATAGGGGACGTAACAGGGATTAAACTGATAAGAATAGAACTACTTAACACACCACTCCTATCTGGTGGCACATTAGATTGCGCGCGCAGTGCCCCAAATTTGAAGTAGGATGAACCGACCAAGAATCTTTTTCCATCTCCCGGTTCCTAAAATTGATGCCATATACACGTCCCCTGATAGGGGACGTAACAGGGATTAAACTGATAAGAATAGTACTACTTAACACCACTCCTATCTGGTGGCACATTAGATTGCATGCGCAGTTCCCCAAATTTGAAGTAGGAGGACCGACCAAGAATCTTTTTCCATCTCCCGGTTCCTAAAATCGATGCCATATACACGTCCCCTGATAGGGGACGTAACAGGAATTAAACTGATAAGAATAGAACTACTTAACACACCACTCCTATCTGGTGGCACATTAGATTGCATGCGCAGTTCCCCAAATTTGAAGTAGGAGGACCGACCAAGCATCTTTTTCCATCTCCCGGTTCCTAAAATCGATGCCATATACACGTCCCCTGATAGGGGACGTAACAGGGATTAAACTGATAGGAATAGTATTACTTAACACACCTTATAATAATGCAGAGAGAGGCAACGCAGAGAGAGGAGACTGAAGAAGAGGAGTCAGAGGAGGAAGGTGGCTTTGAGGAGGTGGAAGACCAAAAACAGCAGGCGTCCCAGGGGGCTTGTTGTCAACTTTTGGGGACCCTAGGTGTTGCACATGGCTGGGTGGAGGAAGAGACCTTCAATGACATCAGTGAGGGCAAGGAACGGGACATGGCTTGCTTGGTATCCAACCTTGTACAAATGGGGAGTTTGTGGTTGTGCAAATGGACTGTTTGAGGTTGTTTGCGGTGCGTTAAAGGGACAGTCTAGGCCAAAATAAACTTTCATGATTCAGATAGAGCATGTAATTTTAAACAATTTTCCAATTTACTTTTATCACCAATTTTGCTTTGTTCTCTTGGTATTCTTAGTTGAAAGCTTAACCTAGAAGGTTCATATGCTAATTTCTTAGACCTTGAAGCCCACCTCTTTCAGATTGCATTTTAACAGTTTTTCACCACTAGAGGGTGTTAGTTCACGTATTTCATATAGATAACACTGTGCTCGTGCACGACAAGTTTTCTGGGAGCAGGCACTGATTGGCTAGACTGCAAGTCTGTCAAGAACTGAAAAAGGGACATTTTGCAGAGGCTTAGATACAAGATAATCACAGAGGTTAAAAGTATATTATTATAAATGTGTTAGTTATGCAAAACTGGGAAATGGGTAATAAAGGGATTATCTATCTTTTAAAACAATAAAAATTCTGGTGTAGACTGTCCCTTTAAATGGGGAGTTTGGTCGGTCATTGTGAAGGGGGCGTAACCCTTACACTACCTGATCGATACAACATCATACCTGATGTTTTAAAGCACATTATTCCAAACAATTTAGGAATGTTAGGTGATTTATGCCCTTTATGGCTTAAAACCAGACTCTGCATCAACTATGTAATTTTCCATGGGAGTTTTGCCATGAATCCCCCTCCGGCATGCCACAGTCCAGGTGTTAGTCCCATTGAAACAACTTTTCCATCACTATTGTGGCTAGAAAGAGCCCCTGTGGGTTTTAAAGTTCGCCTGCCTATTGAAATCTATGGCGGTTCGCCCGGTTCGCCCGATCGTGAACAGTTGTGGAAGTTCGCGTTCGCCGTTCGCGAACCCAAATTTTTATGTTCGCGACATCACTAAATCTAATGTCTTGATCCAAAAAGTTTCTCTCTGCCTCAGCCTTAATAATCTATTAGTATCCCAGTTATTAACAGCAACCCATTCCACAATAGTTATAGCAAGGTCATCAGGGTTCTGATTATGGAATAATTTTAAATGATGTGAAACACTATGGTTATCAAACCCTGCCTCTATGTTTCTAATATGTTCTCTAAACCTATATTTAATCTTGCGTTTAGTACGACCAATATAGATTTTACCACATTTGCAGGATAACTGATAAACAACATATGTAGTGTGGCAAGTGCATCTGCTCTTGTACTTAAATGTTTTACTGCCATCAAAGTTAGAAAAACTAATATTGTTATGTGCAATACGGGGACACATAACACATTCCTTTTGTTTACATGGTTATAATCCTGCAGATGCTCCACACCAATTGGCTAATTGGCCAGAAACAGGGGGTTGGCGAAGTTTTGTGGGAGCAATACAATTCTTAATGTCCCTATTTTTCCTAAAAATAACCTCCAGTTTACTTCCTAAAATGTTACCCAAAACAGGATCCAATTTCAGAACCTGCCAATGTTTGGCCAATATATTTCTAATTTTGTAATGTTGGTTGCTAAATTTAGTCATAAATTTAGGATGGTTGTCTATTGGACGTTTATGCTGAGAATTAAATTTAGGTTTAGCCTTGATTAAATCAAGTTTATTCATACTCTCCCCCTAATTATTTTGATCTATATATTGACGTTCATTCGGAACTTAACCTTGAAGTGCTATTTCCATAGAAATAGTCTTGATGATAATATGGGTCAAGAATCTGACTCTGATATTCAGGATGAAGAACTAAGAAATAGAGAGGGGCGAGAACCTATCAGATGTATTGGATATATCAGGGTTGTCCACCTATGAAGAGGGGGAAGATTTCCCCATTCAGCATTGTCCACTAAAACAGAAATCTATGAGACTTACGGTGGGCGGAGCAGCGGGCTGGCAGCAAACGAAAGGAGCTCCGCATATCCAGCTCTCTAAAACGGCCGAAAGTTTGCTGCCAGTCTAAATCCCACACAAGATAGCCTTGCTGGGACACTCTGGTAATCTACCTCAGCTGGCGACACCGTGTGAAGGGCTATCACACCGCCCTTGCCCCCAGAACATTAGTGGTGCGCATCGGAGCGCAAAGTTCAGGCACCATCTTGGCCCGCGGCCCTCCTTCTCCTTCAGCTGCTACGCCGGACAAGACAAAGCCATCGGAGGATATACCCGGCACTACAGAGGAGCGGTAAGGGTGAGGTGGCCACAAAAGTACACATAGGCCCATCTATAAGGGCTACGCTCATCTACTCAAAAGAGCATTACAGGGGGAGAAATAGAGACTGTGCTTAAGGAGGGAGCAAGCTTGTGCAGCTTGGGGAACACTGAAGTGCACGCTGCTGCATCTCACATCGCTGTCCCTAGTCAGAAAGCTAAAGTGGGAAACATATAGTTCCATAGCCCTGCACATAAGAGCTACCACGTGGGAACCAGCTACTACATATCTCTCTGTGCATAACACACAGCCATAGGGCTGGCGATACATAGTGCAGCACCATGCTGCTGCTCTGATCTGCTTACTAGTCTCCTGTGAACCTTTCACCTTGCTGAGGGGGTTGTGGAGCTACAGAATAGGAGATTACTGCTTGTGCTTATGTTATGAACTCTTACACCAGCTCAACATTCTACACTGCTTAATGCTTTAATTGTTTTTGCTCTCTCATTTTCTTCTTGGATTGGTATTTACCGTGTACAACACCTCTGGGTGAACTCTTTCTATCTACACAACTCAATTGTGAGGTTCTGGTAAATAACCTCTGCCACTCTTCTCTGGGACTATCCCTGCAATCAAAATTTGCTGTCCTGCACTGCCACCTAGAAGCCATATACAGTTTTAACAAGCATTTACCATCTGAACTTTATATCTATCAGCATATTGTTTGTATGAAGCTTGATCATTATTTCGCGCCTATTACCAGCAAGGCTGCAGAAATAATGACTTCCAGAGGCAAGCATACAGAGAAGAAGCGGCCAGCAACAGATCTACACTCGGATCCCCCGCCTTCCCCTAGGGCCTCACAGGTCATCACGACAGACTCGTCAGCACTACTTCAGGAGTTTAAATCCTTCTTCCTCCCCAAAATGGAGACTCTCCAGGCTGGTGTTGACACACTCACTAGCGAAGTGCGCCAATTCTCAACTAGGCTCACACATGCTGAACAACGCATCTCTGATGTGGAGGATATGCAGGCGTCTACATCTACTTCAGTAAGACAACTTCAGCGACAGAATCGAGCACTGCAGGAGAAAGTAGACGACCTTGAAAATAGAAGTCGCAGGAACAATCTGCGAGTAGTGGGGGTCCCGGAAACGATAAAAAACAAAGATCTACTGGAATTCACTGCTTTAACCCTGCCCAAGCTTCTAAAGATGAATGCTGACCAACTACTTTTGGACGTAGAGCGTGCACACCGCCTGGGCCCGGACAAGGGACTTGAAACTCTGAACTCCCGCCCACGTCAGGTAGTTTTCAAATGCCTGAATTACCAGGAAAAATTGGCTCTCTTGAGAGCATACCGGGCCCACACTGGACAATTACAATTTGAAGGAAAACAACTCCTGATTTTTCAAGACTTCTCTGCAGAAGTGTCCAAGATGCGAAGAGACTTTGCCCCACTCTGCTCTAGGCTACACAAGGAAGGGAAGCAAGCTACACTATTGTATCCGGCTAAGCTAAGGCTACAGACACCTACTGGGCCTAAATACTTTAATAATCCAAAGGAACTGCAAACATTCCTAGACAAGGACATGCAAGATGAAGTGCACTGACTTTGGGCGCCCGGATTTCTTGCACCTTCTTTCCCTCTTCCTCTGTCTTCATATGAGAATTCAAGGCAGTGGGATATTTTTCACCTTGGGAAAAACTCTAGAGGCGGATCAAGTGAGAGATGTTCTCCCTCAGAAGATGTTGATCTATTGGCTACTGTACCTAGCACTGCAGCAGCATACCCCTGCCGCAGTCTTTCTAGGCTGCTTGGTCGAGGTGGCGATCCCTGCTGAGACTGTATTTGCAATATTAATGGTTGAGATCTTTTATGTTAACTGTTATTTGATGTTCTTGAAGGTTAAAAAAACTGTTACTGTTTCCTTTGTTCCATTGCCTATATCTCTAAATTTTGAAGTCTGGGGCCCTAAATATAGCATATATCCTCCCCCCTACGTAGGTACAACTAAAACCGATGGAGGCCTGCCACACTTTGCTCCTGATAAAGGCTCCCCTCCTAAACCAGCTATCTCACATATCTTGCATAGTCTGGCCCCGGCCGACTGTACTTTGCTGCTGAGACCTTCCTACCACTTATTGTTAGCGTTAATTTATTTGGCCCTTTTCCTTACCTGGAAACCCTATGTATGTGTGTACCCTCGAACTCGCAGCTTAAACATACGTTTGCCAGGACACCCTTGCCTGTTTTGGGCGTTTTTCTTCTTAGTTACAAAAAGTATCCTTGATCGGCTCTCAACTATCATATTAATTCTCAGTGCACAAGAGCCTCCCGGACTGTACTTGAAAGCCCCTATGCCCTGTACTTCATCCAGCCCATACTTAGCTATAGACCATGATAACGGCAATACCCCTAAACTATGTGCTTTGAAATGTCGGGTCTGGATATTAGTTTTCTATACCTGTATATCATTAACCACATTTTTACTGCTGTATGTCCACCATTCCCCCGGTGCTCCACTCATAAGCAATCACCGAGAGATGGCTTTGATCTCTCCTTCCTGCATGGGCAAAGTGACTGACAGCACCGGCGGAATGGGATGGGGATCTGGGGAGGGTTTGGAGATGTGGTTTTGTGCCCTGTTGATGTTTTCCTCTCTCTGCTTCCATCAGAATTTTTGCCTCCACTCCGGGGGTCACCAACTGAGGAGAATATTGGAGCCTCGGTGGTCTCGTGAGCTGTTGCCCTGGTTTCTTCCGCCTTCCTGTTTATGTAAGTACTGCACCCTGGCACACATTACTAGACTTCCCGGTATACTTCCCCACTATCTGATAGCCTGGGAGGGAGACACCGCCTCCCTGCCTCCCTTCTCCCTCAGACACCCCACCATGCCCAAGCCAACCTCTCCTCCACTACATACTTTATGGCAGTACGATGTAACATAGTCTCATGGAACGTGGGGGGCATTACATCCCCCGCTAAACGCAGTAAAATACTGCACTTCTTAAACTCCATACATGCTGACATAGCTCTCCTACAGGAGACTCGACTAACTCAAGAGGAACATGACAAGCTCAAAACCAGATGGGTGGGACAGGTTGTTAGCACGCCCACGGAGGGACGGAAGAGAGGAGTAGCAATTTTGATTAGAAAAGGACTCCCTGTCACCCTCAAAGACATACAATTAGATGCTAGGGGACGCTACATAATTACCACCCTGTGTATCGCTTCAAAATCATATCTTCTCTGTAACGTATATGGCCCGAATAACCTTTCGCCTCACTTTTGGCAACACTTACAACTTTGCTTAGCGAAAAGGAGTGAGCTCCCAATAATCGCAGGGGGTGACTTTAACATGACGCAACTCTTGCCACTTGACAGATTTGTGGAAGTCTTGACGGGACCGCCCCTACGAACTGCTTCACGCAGACAGAAAGCTGAGGTAAAACTTACTGATAGATTCAAAACTGACTTAGGATTGGTGGACTTGTGGAGATTGCGCAACCCAACAGAAAAAGACTATACCTGTATTTCTAAAACGCACCATACTATGTCTAGGATTGACTATTTCCTGACAGCTCCCGTCCTCACACCACATATCCCTCTCACTAGGATCTTTCCTGTGACCATCTCAGACCACGCACCTATTCTGCTCCTTTTAGACTTCACTCCACCATCTAACCTACAGAAAACTTGGTGATTCCCCTCTTTCCTTTACAATAATGCAGACTTTCGGCAACAATTACGTTCTTTCTGGATAGACTACAATGCAGACAATGCACAACACAGGGACAGTTCAGACCTCTTTTGGCATGCCTCAAAGGCTGTTATGAGAGGGAGAATTACAGCATACACTTCACATCACAACCGCAAGAGCAAAAAGATCACAGACGCGATGTTGACAAATCTTGCAACAGCGTATAACAACTATCTCTCCCATCCCACACCTAAAACTAGACAGCAGTACTACGACCTTAAAAAGGAGAGAGATACACATATTCAAATGATAGATAACGCGTATGCTATCCACAGGCAAGGGAAGTTTTATAGGTACGGAAAAAAGGCTGGTAGAACCATGGCCTCCATGGTCAGAGTGGTTACACCTAAAACTTATATCCCAGCGCTGGCTGTTGGGGGAAAGCTATGCACTGACACCCCGGCAATTATGCGAGAATTTGTCTCTTACTACACCAACCTGTACTCTAAGCAAGAGATCTCAGAACCTGACAAATGCTCATTCTGGAATGATGTAGGTGTCCCTACCTTGATGCAGGATCAACTGTCCTCTCTCAATGCCCCCATTCAGCCGCGGGAGGTGATAGACACCATTAAGCGCATTAAACTTGGCAAAGCGGCGGGACCTGACGGTCTCCCCGCAGAGTACTACAAAATTTTAGCTCCTGACATAGCCCCTACTTTGGTGACCCTTTCTCTGAGTATCTCTCTGGAGCCTCTGTCCCCGACTCCAGATTTTCTGATGCGAACATCTGTGTCATACTCAAGCCTGATAGAGACCCCACGGTGCCCTCCTCCTACAGGCCGATCTCCCTACTAAATGGAGACTATAAATTACTAACTAAAATTCTGGCTAACAGGTTGGCAGAAGTCCTCCACTTTCTGGTGCACCCCGATCAAACAGGCTTCGTCAAGCATCGTTCCTCGGTACTCAATTTGAGGAAAACGCTTGCGGCCATCGACTACTATCACAGAGCCCAGGCATCCTCCATAGACACCCCACTGCCTGACGCTTGCCTTCTTGCAGTAGACGCTGAAAAGGCGTTTGACAGGGTGGAATGGGACCATCTCTATACAGCGCTGGCAAAATTTGGAATAACAGGGCATTTCCTCGAGGTCATACAAAGGCTGTACGACTCTCCCTCGGCATCCATAGTCATAAATAGTGGTTTGTCTCCCTCCTTCGAGCTGGGTAGGGGAACTAGGCAAGGTTGCCCACTGTCCCCGCTCCTATTTGATCTGGCAATTGAGCCTTTAGCCTGTTACATACGCCAACATTGTGCTAGCATCCAGATCCATTCACAACTCCTACACTTGTCTCTCTTTGCAGATGACTTGCTACTATATGTAAGCGATCCTGTCATAAATATACCTAAACTGCTGGACATCCTGTCAACCTTTGGTAGATTCACTGGCTATAAAATAAATATTGACAAATCGGAAGTGACATGGCTCCAAAATAATAAAAATAACACACTCAGCGACACGAATGTACATGTCACAACTGGGTCCTTTAAATATTTAGGCATCCTGCTCCATGTTGACCCTATGCACCTCTACAACCTCAATATTCCCAAAGTCATAGCTAGTACCCAGGCTCTTATCAAGGGTTGGAGGGGGCTTTCATTAACTTTACATGGTAGAATTCACCTCCTTAAAATGATCATCCTTCCAAAAATGTTATACCCCTTGCAGATGCTCCCTCTCCTGCTCCACAGCAAAGACATTCAAAACATTTCTGCTACATTTGCTTCATTTGTTTGGAACCAGAAGAAACATAGGATTAGTAAAACTAAACTATCTATGTCAGTGAATGCGGGGGGCCTCAAGTTTCCCAATATCCAATGGTACAATTGGGCGATGTTGGCTAAACTGACCATAGGGTGGCTTGCCAGATCTACCTACTTCAGCCCTGCTGTAGAACTCGGTTTAATTGCACCCCTCAATGCAGCTTATCTGCCACATGCTAGGCTGTCGTCCCTCCCCTCCCACATCTCTCAAAACGTACTCTTTCGGGACCCCCTCAGAGCGTGGCACAGAATGTGCAGATTCTGGAAAATTGATCATGAGACCACCAAGTATTTACCTCTCCAAGGGAATCCCAAATTCATCCCGGGATACACTACAAGGGCCTTCCAAATATGGGAGACCCTTGGTCTGACATCTATTGCGCAACTTCTTAACCCCACTACACTTCAAATTCTACCTTTCCAGGCCCTGAGAGAGACACACAACATTCCACCGGGCACTATGTTTGCCTATTTTCAATGTAGACACTATGTTAAGGCCCTCATCACTACTAGCCAGCTCACAAACACTAGTTCCTGCATAGATAGGTTATATCGCATTACGCTACGAGGCTCACACTCCATTACCAATATATACAACGAGATAGTGACCCATTTGGAGCAACAGGCTCTACAGACAATACATGACAAATGGCAGGGAACAAGGACAATATCTATCACTATGCCTGACCTAACTGATAGCTTCTCCAAGGTTCACACGGCCACTCTCTCGGCGTATTCGAGGGAAGCCCACACTAAACTTCTCCACCAGGCATACATCCTCCCGAAGCTTCGAGCTAAGATGATACCACAGGCAGTTGACAGCTGTAGTAAGTGCTCTTTCCCGTCCCCTGACATTATACACCTCCTTTGGGACTGTCCCAAACTTGTTGGACTGTGGGGTAAACTTAGCTACTGGTTACAAAGGGTTTTAGGTGATAGAGTAGCCTTGACATCTACCAACATCATATTCTTACATGACTTTGAGGTTACATTGAAACACAGAAAATTCCTCTACTCTGTTATACTCCTTGCTAGGAGACTAATTTTGCAATTCTGGGTGTCTAGCAGCCCCCCCCCCCCATTTAGAAAGCTCCTATACGCCATACATAACCAAGTGCTTATAGAACAATCAGATGTACAGGGGGATTTAGAGAAAAGAATTAAAGTCTTTATACATAAATGGGAACCCTATCTCTTACATGTACCCCCGCTGGTGCGAAATAGGATAATCTACCCCTTCCGCTACTCTTTGTTCATGTTGGAAGAAAATCTCCATGGCAGATGGTGCCTCCCTCCCTCACCCTCCACATCCTGAGAGCTATGCCTTATCTCCCTCTTGTGCCTAGACCTCATCCGACCTTATCACACTTGCCTTTTCTTCACCTGTGTGCCGGGGTGCGAGTACCCCCCCCCCACCTCTATCCCCTGGAGTGGAGGGTTTGGTTAGGAGATTTCTCTTTCTTGTTTTGTGTTAAGTTAATGTTTGTTTAAAGGTTCGTTATAATAGAAAATGATGCTGGACTCTGTAGCAGTGTGGAACCAATCTTGCTGTTAGCAGCATTTGCTTTTCAACTTGTGTTATGTAATAGTGACTCTCTGTATACTGTTTTCACGTTGTGGTGGAGCCAGTAATTATATAAATAAAGTTATTTAAAAAAAAAAAAACAGAAATCTATCTCTTACCATCAACAAAGCCAAACAGAATATATTAAAATATTTAATAGGTTTCAAATTTCCCAAATTAAATGCAAACATGCTACACTTTCTAATATCTTTATTAACCTTTTCCTCCCTTCCCCTTAAAGTCACAGCTCTTCCATTCACAAACAGCAATCAGAACATTCATATTTCTCCTTCTCTTCTACCTTCCCCCCTCTACAACACACATGAACTCTATTCCTATCTAACATCCCTCAGCCAGCCATGCTTCACTGATCCTAAACTTAAACACTCACACAAGACACATTCTCATCTCCTTTCACTCACCATCTTTCTTCTTCTTGCAGCTGGGGATGTCTCGCCTAACCCAGGTCCACCCTCTGCTTCCCTCAGATAATTACCCCAAATGACACCTCATACACCTTGCCCATGTAACCTTCTAAACCTCATTAACTGCACCACTATTAGTACACCCCAATTCTCGTGTGCCCTTTGGAATGCACGCTCGGTATGCAATAAGCTTCAATCTATTCACAAATGATTTATTTCACGTTCACTTAACCTGTTAGCCCTCACTGAAACTTGGCTTTCCTCCTCTAACACAACTGCTGTAGACTCTCTGTCCTATGGCGGCCTGCATTTCAGTCACACTCCCAGGCCTGGAGACAAACAAGGAGGAGGAGGAGGAGGAATTCTCTTGTCTCCACACAGCACCTTTCACGGCATTCCTTCACCCCCCTCTCTTTCCTTCTCATCTTTTGAAGTTCACGCCATCCGCCTCTTCTTCCCTATAGCTCTTTTGTTGCAGTTATCTATCGGCCCCCTGGTCCAGCATCACAATTTCTGGACCACTTTGAAGCCTGGCTTCAACATTTTATCTCTTTTAATGTCCCTTCTCTCATCTTAGGGGACTTCAACATACCCCTTGATAATCCTAACATGCCTGCTGCCTTCTATCCCTTACCACCTCTTTAGGCCTGTCCCAATGGACAACATCTCCAACACACTGTGAAGGCAACTCCATAGACCTGGTCTTCACAAATCTCTGTGCTGTTTCCAACTCCCTTAACCTCCCCTTTCCTTTCTCTGACCACCATCTACTAACTTTCTCTCTTACTCTAACTGCTACATCTTTGCAAGCCCCCAAAAAACTGTTACCTTACAGGAATTTAAATGACTTGGATATCACAGAATTTTCCACTCAACTGAGTCCTCTGCTCTCTGACATTTCATCCCTCTTTTGTCCAAATCTTGCGACTCTACAGTATAATTCAGCACTAAAATCAACATTTGACAAAACTGCACCCTCCACTCTTCGACGTAGATCAATCACACGACAGCAACCGTGGCACACTAAACAGACCAGATATATTCAGCGATGCTCACGGGCTGCTGAATGGCAGTGGAGGAAATCACTCACCTGTGCTGATTTCCAGCATTATAAATTCACCCTTAAGTCCTACAACTCTGCGCTCAACCTGGTCAAACAAGTCTATTTCTCCTCCCTTGTGTCATCTCACACATCCAACCCCAGAAAGCTGTTCTCAACCTTTAACTCCCTTCTACGTCCACCTGCCCCCCCCCCCCGCCCACTACCAACCTCACTGCTCAAATTATTGCTGATCACTTAAAAAATAAAATTTACATTATTAGAAAAGAGATCTGCACCTCCCACCCCTCAAACCCAGCAATCCTACCCACCCCTTCTATTAACAAAATCTATGCTACTTCCCTCCTGTAACAGAGGAAGAAGTCTCTGCACTCCTATCCTTGGCTCATCTCACAACCTGCCCACTTGACCCTATTCCTTCAAAACTTATTCCCTCTCTCTCTGCTTCACTAACCCCTACCCTAACTCATCTCTTTAACCAATCTTTCACCGCTGGCACATTTCCTGACACATTCAAGCATGCGTCAATCATACCAATCCTAAAAAAAACCTCGCTTGACCCCCTCCACGCCTTCTAACTATCGACTGGTCTCCTTACTTCCCTTTGCTTCAAAATTATTGGAACGGCTAGTCTATAATCGGCTAACTCAATTTCTCACAACTAACTCCTTACTTGATCCACTACAATCTGGTTTCCGCCCTAAACGCTCAATAGAATCCGCTCTTGCTAAAGTAACAAATGACCTGTTATCAACTAAAGCAAAAGGCCATTACTCCTTACTAATTCTTCTTGACCTGTCCACAGCTTAGGACACAGTTGACCATCCTCTCCTCCTAAAAATACTACATTCATTTGGCATCCAAGGTACAGTCCTCTCCTGGTTTGCATCATATCTGTCAAACTGCTTGTTTTCAGTTTCCATTAACAACATATCTTGTGATCCTATGCTTCTCTCAGTTGGAGTACCACAAGGCTCTGTCTTGGGCCCCTTGCTTTTCTCTCTCTATACATCCTGTCTTGGAAAACTTATAGCCTCCTTTGGATTCCAGTACCACTTGTATGCTGATG
The DNA here is from genome assembly GCF_027579735.1 of Bombina bombina. Lineage (NCBI taxonomy): Eukaryota > Metazoa > Chordata > Amphibia > Anura > Bombinatoridae > Bombina > Bombina bombina. The sequence continues at coordinate 975,682,958 of NC_069502.1, forward strand.
ATACCCAAATCTATCTTTCCTCTCCTAATATCCCTCCCTCTTTACTCAACCAGATTTCTGACTGCCTCCCTGCAATTTCCTCTTAAATGTCTTCACACTACCTCCAACTCAATCTGTCCAAAACTGAGCTGCTTCTTATCCCCCCATCTTCGAGACATCCAACACCTGACATTTCTCTGATGGTTGGAGACTCTATTCACAACACCTCACCCCAGGTCCGCTGTCTTGGGGTCACACTAGACTCAGAACTCACATTCAACCCACATATACAAGCGCTTACCAAATCTTGCCATTGACACCTACGCAACATTTCCAGAATTCGTCCCTTCCTTACTCAAAAAACTACAAAAATTATTTTTCATTCCCTCATTTTGTCACGCATTGATTATTGCAATCTACTCCTAAATGGCCTTCCAAAACACCGCCTCTCCTCCCTCCAATCTATTATGAATGCTTCTGCTAGACTCATCCACCTAAGTCGCAGATCTACATCAGCTGCTCCGCTCTGCCAGTCTCTACACTGACTTCCCATACACTCCAGAATACAATTTATAGTATTAACCCTAACTTACAAAGCACTCAACTGTCTAACTCCCAACTATATTTCCTCCCTCATCATGAAATATTCCCCATCCCGTCCTCTTCGATCAACCTTTGACCTACGTCTCTACACTCCTGTTATATCTACATCCCATTCCTACCTCCAAGACTTCGCACATGCTGCTCCTGTCCTCTGGAACTCTCTACCCCGCTCCATAAGACCGTCTCCAACCTTGTATAGCTTCAAACACTCCTTGAAAACTCACCTATTCAGAGAGGCTTACCATGTCTCCTCCATCCCTCATCTGAACCAAACTAATACATGTACATGAACTGCCTGACTCACTGTTGCAAATACAACCTATGTAACAAGCTACCCCAACCTTATGTCTCTGCACCCTTAACTTATAGACTGTGAGCTCTCCGGAGCAGGACCCTTTTCCTCCTGTACTAGATTTGTTTAGTTTTGTTATGTTTTGTATTTTATCACAAATCTTTGTCATTGTATACCCCTATCATTGTACCCAGCGCTACGGAATTTGGCAGCGCTTTACAAATAAAATGATAATAATAATAGGTTAGTCTGTCAGGACATTGAATCATTATCTAAACTACCCAATTATCAATTAATGTATTGTAAAGACAATTTGTCCAAGGAAGAGAGGGTGACCTTAAAAACATTAAGTAACACTACAGACATTATTTTCAGAGCAGCTGATAAGGGGGGATGAATTGTTGTTCATAATAGAAAAGATTATTTAGGAGAGGCACACCGTCTCTTACAAGATCGGAATACATACCTCCCCCTTACCTTTAATCCCACTGAAAAATACAAAAAATAATTATTTATCTTTTTGACAGAAGCAAAATCCATGAATATTCTTAACATGGAAGAATTAAAATTTCTTTATGAATTAGCGCCTAAAATTGCAAGTTTTTACCATCTCCCCAAGGTTCATAAGGACCCATTAAATCCTCCAGGCAGACCGATTGTCTCAGGGAGAGGCTCTTTCTGTGACAATTGGTCTAAGTATTTAGATTCTTATTTAAAATATTTGGTAATAGACACACAAGAGCCTATCTCAGAGACACAATAGATGTCATTAATAAGTTTGAGGGTCTTCCATGGTGAGATGAGTATGTATGGGTAACATGCGATGCTTCTGCTCTATATACCAGTATACCCCACCTATTGGGCATATGAGTGGTTAAAGACATACTTAGTACTAGTAAATTACCAAAGGATCAGGTTGAATTTATTGTGGACTCTATTCACTTCATTTTAACTCATAGTTACTTTCTGTTTGAAGGTGTATACTATAAACAAATACAGGGGACAGAGATGGAGACTACTTTTGCCCCATCGTACGTGAATCTCTTTATGTCCTATTTTGAGACAAATATGGTGTGGAAGAATAACCCTTTTGAACATAATATTGTCAAATATTATTGCTTTTTAGACGATATTATATTAATACGGAAAGGCCCCCTTGAAGCTATCAATAATTTTATTGATCATTTGAATATGAATAAATACAATTTAACATTCACTTATGAGAAATAATCCATTTCAATCTCCTTTCTAGATCTGATATTATACCATGATATTTCCACTAATTTGGTAGCAGTAAGAAATTACCGCAAACCTACTGATAGAAATAGTCTGCTTAACGTTAAAAGCGGTCACCTTAAGCAATGGAAGAACAACATCCCATTAGGTCAGTACCAAAGAATCAAGCGTAACTGTACCAATGTGGAAGATTTTAAGAGGGAAGCTGAGGTTCTAACTAATACATTTTTGGAAAAAGGGTATAATATCACTCTCTTAAAAGAAACTATAAGTAAGGTAGACAGTATGAATAGACTTGATTTAATCAAGGCTAAACCTAAATGTAATTCACAGCATAAACGTCCTATAGAGAACCATCCTAAATTTGTGACTAAATTTAGCAACCAACATTACAAAATTAGAAATATATTGACCAAACATTGGCAGGTTCTGAAATTGGATCCTGTTTTGGGTAACATTTTAGGAAGTAAACCGGAGGTTATTTTTAGGAAAAATAGGGACATTAAAAATTGTATTGCTTCCACAAAACTTCGCCAACCCCCTGTTTCTGGCCAATTAACCAATTGATGTGGAGCATCTGCAGGATTATTCCCATGTAAATAAAAGGAATGTGTTATGTGTCCCCGTATTGCACATAATAATAGTTTTTCTAACTTTCGTGGCAGTAAAACACTTAAGTGCAAGAGCAGATGCACTTGTCACACTACATATGTTGTTTATCAGTTATCCTGCAAATGTGGTAAAATCTATATTGGTCGTACTAAACGCAAGATTAAATATAGGCTTAGAGAACATATTAAAAACATAAAGGCAGGGTTTGATAACCTATTAACCATAGTGTTCCACATCATTTTAAATTATTCCATAATCAGAACCCTGATGACCTTACTATAACTATTGTGGAATGGGTTGCTGTTAATAAATGGGATACTAATAGATTATTAAGGCTGGGGCAGAGAGAAAATTTTTGGATCAAGACATTAGATTGTCTTGAACCAAATGGTCTCAACATTGAACTTGATATTTTGGCATTTTTATAATTCTTCCCTTTTCCATCTGGTTCTACTTGTAAATCATTTTGAGTATTATTCATATCATGTATTGATCTTATATATATATATATATATATATATATATATATATATATATATATATATAGTTTTAATCCTTATAAGTATTTTTAGTCATGTTTATACTTTGAATTATTGTTTTTAATGAATTGCTCTATGGTGAATTAATTAATTCATATATTATCATTATAGAGCAAGAATGATGTATTTATGGATTTTTTATCTTGCATTTTATTTTACATTTCAATGTTGGGCTTTTATTGATCATGGTCTGAATTTCGATATTTACTTGTCTAACATATGCATATATGCAAATTTTTATTTTTTAAATATTATATGTTAGGCTATTATACTATTGTAATACTTGTACTTCTCATATGTATATTTCTTTTTCTATGCACTCCCAATTAGCGCTGAGTCCTCTAATAATGTGATTTATTATTTTAATATTAGTGTTAAGTATATATCTATCAGTGCGTTACTCTATTGCATTTTATAATTCCCATCGTTTTTATTAATCTATCTACTATTGGTTCATCCAGGGGGCAAATAAGGGGCCTGCTCCTTGATACGGACTCATTGATTTTTGTGAAGGCAGTTCTTGAGAAAGTCCCGTCGATCGGGACGAAACGCGTAGAACGTAGCAGTTTCAACTGTTGTATTTTTCCCTGTGAGGCTGCCGTAGGTCCTCTCATGCCGGGCACACGTCACTGAGTTTTTCCTATTAGCTCCAAGCTGAGGGTGTGTGTGTGTCTCCTCCTGACGTACTTGATCGGAATCCTGGGCTTATATGTGGCGGTATCAGTGGCTCCTATATACAAGGAACAGATGTCCTTTGTCTCAGCAAATAGAACGAGATTCAACAAGTCTGGTTTATATTGAATGAACGGAATTACAGAGGACTTACTTTATTGATTCTCTATCATTTTATGTTCTCTATCTTGTGAGTACATTTATCACGTGTGTCATTTCCATTAAAACTTGGCTCTTACACTTGAATCGTGTCCTGCACTTCTCTCCCTTTTTTCTTTTTTAGACTTTTTATAATCATTTAATTCCTGCTTCTATTATTTGGGGATTATGGTGAAGCCACTATTAAAACACTTATTGTAATTAATATATGTCCTAAAGTTAGGTTTTCATTCTTTGCAGCACATTGATTTATAAAATAAAGATTTGTATCAATTATAAAAGGCTAGTTTCTATATTAGATAATTTCCAGCCTTTTTTAATTGATTTAAATTTTTATTTTATAAATTAATGTGCTGCAAAGAATGGAAACCTGACTTTAGGACATATATTAATTGCAATAATTGAAAGTGTTTTAATAGTGGCTTCACCATAATCCCCAAATAATAGAAGCAGGATTTAAATGATTATGCTGTTATAATTTATAAGATTCTGTAGGCCTTAGCAGCTGTTAATTTCTTTCATAAAGGTGATAAGTGTCCACGATCCATTACTCCTGGGGATCACCTTTCCATCCACTAGGAGGAGGCAAAGATTCCCAAACCTCAGAGCTCTATGGTAATCAGTCTTGTTTTTGCCTCTGCTGGAGGTAGGTGAAGAAAGAAATTGTGCATTATTGTTTGTTATTTTATTTTAGGGTTTCCTGGTTAGGACCCTGGATTTTCCCTCTTCAGTACTGATTTTGTCATGAGGGTCTTATTGGAGTATAAGGCATTAAGCTTATTTATTTTTTTACATTTAGAGCGGGAATCTTCCTTTGCACTTATTTGGCCTTTACTCCAGGACATGCTTAAAAAAACTTCTACTGAAAACATTCTCAGTACTAGGTAAAAAGCTTTTAGAGGTGTTGGGGGCATTTGTATCTTATGGAGGAATCCATTAGGAATGCCTTGACCAGCTTAGTAGTGCTAGCTTGTTAGCACATATATTCTTTGAGCTCAGAGGGATATTTATTTTTTTATTTAAGGGGAATTGTTATTAAGGAAAATTTTGTTCCTTTTTGTTTTGGTGCTTGATGCATTCCTGGGTGCACCCGGATGAGTTCATGTGTGCGTTCGTGTGCAGGTGATCGTTTGGCACCCTTTTTTGCTATATAGGTTTATTGGATGCTGCGGTCACTGCCTTTAGACACAGTTGGGGTTCTGGGTGCTTGGTGTGGGTTTCCCTCTACTCTGAGCACTATATTTATCATGGATCATGTTAATTCTTTGCAAGCTTGGCTGGGAGAGATTGTCTCTCATTCTGTTTATTCTTTTCAGAAACAATTGGACCCCCCTTATCTGAGGGAGTAAATCATGTCCCCTATCACAGATCTGATGGCTGCCTTCCTTCCACCAGGTAAAAGCAAAATGTCAATGTCTTATTTGCCTTCTACAAGTGCTGGTATTTCTGAATCTCATTGTCAGTTATCTCTGAGGGGGAAGTGTTATCTGATGATCAGGGAGTCTGTCAGGCTATTAATACTGATTTATCACCTTTAGTGTTTTTATTCAAGACTTTGCTTAAAGAAGTATTGCTTGCTTTAGAGGTTTCAGATGATTCCTCTGCTATGGAGACTTCTAACGGTCAGCTAGATACTTATTTTAAATAAATAAAAAGAGAGAAGCGATCAACCTGGGAACGAACAATAGCATAATAGCTAGTTCTATGGCTAGTTACCACCCAAGAAGCCGCCTCTTTTTGCTCAACATGTGCCTTTCACAGAGAACTTTCCTGAAGCATATCAGTCTGATCCTGACTTAACAGTACAGTCCAGCCCCGAAATACCAGGCAATCTATTGTGGGCCTCGTCAGTGAGGTGCATCCATATCCCTCTAGGCACACTGAGCAATGGGTCCACGTCTGGATTCCCGTAAAAGGAGGCTGCTTCTTGGGTAGTAACTAGCCATAGAACAAGCTATTATGCTATTGTTCGTTCCCAGGTTGAGCGCTTCTCTCTTTTAATTTATGCAACTTATTTTAAATAGCAGGATGAATTATCTGATTTTTTTCCTGTTCGTATGGCTGTCTCTAAAATTTGGGCTAAGGATTGGCTGAAGCCTTTAAGTATGTATAGTCCTTCTCCCAGATTTAAGAACATTTACCATTTTATAATGTTCCTAATGTGGATGATGCTATTTCTGCTTTAGCTAAAAAAAAACACACAAAAAAAACAAACTACTCTTCCTGTGGAAAATTGTTTTTCTTTTAAAGACACATTAGTAGTACAAATAGGGATATCTCGTCAAACTTAATGTGACAGGTACCATGCCCCTTTATATGCAAACCACGCCCCTTTATAGGCAAATCCCCGTCCCTTTATAGGCAAATTCACTAGGGATATCTCGTCAAACTTAATGTGACAGGTACCATGCCCCGTTATATGCAAACCACGCCCCTTTATAGGCAAATTCACGCCCCTTTATAGGCAAATTCACGCCCCTTTATAGGCAGATTCACGCCCCTTTATAGGCAGATCCCCGCCCCTTTATATGCAGATCCCCGCCCACTCTCCTCCCAATATTTCCACCCTACCCGCCCACTATTTTCCATATTTTACGCCCCTTTTATGGCTTCTTCTAAGAGCATTTTAACATTTATTTTAATGTTAAAATAATTCCCTTTTATGGCTTCTTTTAAGAGCATTTTAACATTTATTTTAATGTTAAAATAATAAACAATATAATTTTATTTTAAATAGTGTTGTGTTAATGTTTTATGTATCATTTAACTGATATTTTGTAACATTTCAATGCGATTAAATAAAGCGCAGAATTTATTTTCTTTTTTAAAACTTTTATTTGAGTCATAAAGCAGAAAAAAAAGTTTTATACAGAAAACAACATTTGATAAAATTTACAAAGTCAACCACGTTGAAGGATTAAAAAGTGATCTAGGTCTTTTCTTTGATGTCAGGTAACCTTGAGGTGTGGTTAGTCCCATGGTGGGTGTTGAAGGTACTGGTAAAATATCATGTTGCGGCAATGTCTCTGGAAAATGGGTAATATCCCTAATTTCCATTTTTAGATGTTCAAAATTATCCCTTTTTCTAGCATTACCAATAACTGACGATGGAATATTCAGTTCAGCCATAGCTTTCATAAAAGACTCCCAACCTTGCTGTGTTTTGCGCATGGTCACATTGTGACTTTGTGTAGCGCAATGTACTAAGTCTAGTATGTTTGAACCAATAATTGTTTGGTTTTTGTAAACAAACTCCCCATTATCATTCCAATTAGTTATATGTTTGGATTGTGCCATTTTAGAAAGAAGTAATTCAGCATTTTTCTTAAACCTGTCATGCACATTGTTAACAACTTCATGAAATACTCTATCACCCTTTTCAATAGATACACTACTTGTGTTATTATCAGTGTGAATAGTTTCTCCTGGGGGCATTAAAAGTCTTAAAGTAGTATTGTCTCTAGAATTTTGTTTAGCAAACACCAGATATTTTTGCAATGCAGCATTGTACTTTTTAATTTTTACATCTTCAGGTAAATTAGAATTATTTAAGATATCAGCAATTTCATCATCCAATCGTGTTGTAACTGCGTGACGAATATCTGTATCACCCTGTTGTGTACGTTTCAAGCAGTCCACATCCTGTTTTGGTACCAGGTACATTTTTTGAGTATGCTCCATTAACGGTTAGTTAACAGACTTGTCAGTAGAGGTATAGCAAAGCCTAAAAGTGGTGCTAAAAATCCACCAGATTGATTTACCAGCTTCTTCTTTTTGCTAATCGATATTGTCCTATTACTAAGACTTTTTATAATTTTGCTCCACTTTTTAAGACGTCCTTTCTGCTTTGCTGTCAAGGGCAATCTACCTTTTAAAATGTTCAGTGCTATTTCACATATAGCAGATATTAAGTCTGTAGAAGCACCACGTAAAATAGTCTTTCTCTGTGTTGGTGAGGCATGACTTAACGTTTTTAAAGCTTCCCAATTGCGGAATAGCCTGCTAGACATGTTTACACACTCCTAATGTTTTATGTTGAATGATGGATAAACCAAAAAAACTTTACTTTTTAGAGGGCGACTTTTTAAAAATATATGCAACAGGTGTATCTGGTGGGAAGAGACATGTTCTTAACCTGAACTCATCAGGTGTGGTGGCTCTTAAATCTACTAACAAATAACCATAAGGGATATGTGTGGCATCTTCAAAAGCTTCTAAAAAGTAATTAGATTTCCCAGGGTACATCTGTCGTGCTAAAGTAGTGATTTGTAACTTATCTCTTGGGTTTTTGAAAAGTACCATATATTTTGTGTTTAAAGTGATAGTTCTGTTTTTTTTACCCTGACAAAAAACATTTTGTACAAGATACATGATACTCAGATTCCTGTGGTGTACATATTTTGTAAATGCCTTCTCAATTTCAGAACTGTCACTGGCAGCTTCCATCAAATCATCAACAATTGTTAAATTAATTTTATCAGGTGGAAATAAATCATCATCAACAAATGTGTTTGGAAGACCTTCTATAAATTTAATATATGGAAAAGTATATAATAATTCATCATACAATTTTTGCCAGCATGCATAAAACCACACAATATTATCAGGTTTGTGGGACAGAAGTGTGTCAAAATGTTGTAAAATTTGTTTTACAAAATAGCTTTTGCCTGAATTTGAAGGACCTGCTAAAATACAAGAAAAAGGGTGTTGCAAACGCGTGTCCATTGTTAGTGTTATATTAGTAACCAAATGGTAGTGTCGTAAAATCGTGTGCTAACTTTCTTTTTGTATAAACACACTTTTGTGTTTTCCTTAATGGACGTGTCTCAATCTGCCAGTAGCGTTTGTTTCTGGTAATACACTGTTGCTCTACCACAAGTCTTTTTTGATTGTCTATGTTACAATTTAAAGGGTAGTCAAACACCAAGTCTTTTAAGCTTTCAAAATTGATTATATCTGTGTTAGCACTGTTCAAGGTTATCCCCTTTACTTTAAGATTTGTTTTTCCATTGCTCAGTTTATACCCATAAGTTTTGGGGCCTGCAGAAACAAACTCTGTGATGTGTTCTCCGGTTGGTAGAATCTGTGTCATGATAGAGGCACCTCTCTTGCAGACTGTCCAGTACTCTGTACAATTCAAGTCTGGCATATGCTGTAGTAAAACAAGCTATAAATATGTTAACATTTTTACTGGTTGTGTACCTCTCTTTTGCATATTTCCAACTAAGCATTGCTGTTTCATCATCTATGAAATCCAAAGAAGACACCTCATAGTATGGTAAAAAAGCATACCTGAAAAGCTCATCAGGGTCTGTCACAATGCATGTGTTGGGTAAATTAGTTCTTTGACCAAACTTACCCCACAGCGAATTTAGAAACAATTTAGAAATGTGTCTTTTTGCAGAGTTTACTGTGATATGATTTGGTCTTAATTCTACATCCTCTTTTTTTTGTAATCTTGGATGTACTGTGTCTTTTTTTCATCATCAGTACACCATGCAGGGTAGCCAGAAGCTTCCTGTTTATCCCTGAGATGTAGTTTAATGTAGTTTTCAAACAGATTTTTTTTATAATTTTCAAAATGCCAAATCTCATAGATTTTAGAAATTTTATATCCTTTTTCCACAGCTAATTGTATTTCAATTGTACACCATGTGCCAGTCAGAGCGCGTTGTTCATCACTATGATCACACTGTGTCACGCTGTTATTGGTGGCACAGGTCAAGCAAAGTGGGAACATGAGCTTACCATTTAATTTTAAAGGTAGGACCGGAAAAAATAATCCTCTAGGTGGAAGCATTTTTACTTTAGCCAAACCAAAATAAAAATTCATGTTCCTGAAATTCTCATAAATAATTCTTGGGTGTCCTACAGGGTAAGCTTTTGTCTTGTTCACAAAGGGGTACAAACTTGTAAAGTCATAGTAGTGGATACTTTCACCAGGTGCTGTTTTGTGGTACAGTTTAATCGCATTTGTGAACAAGACAAAAGCTTACCCTGTAGGACACCCAAGAATTATTTATGAGAATTTCAGGAACATGAATTTTTATTTTGGTTTGGCTAAAGTAAAAATGCTTCCACCTAGAGGATTATTTTTTCCGGTCCTACCTTTAAAATTAAATGGTAAGCTCATGTTCCCACTTTGCTTGACCTGTGCCACCAATAACAGCGTGACACAGTGTGATCATAGTGATGAACAACGCGCTCTGACTGGCACATGGTGTACAATTGAAATACAATTAGCTGTGGAAAAAGGATATAAAATTTCTAAAATCTATGAGATTTGGCATTTTGAAAATTATAAAAAAAATCTGTTTGAAAACTACATTAAACTACATCTCAGGGATAAACAGGAAGCTTCTGGCTACCCTGCATGGTGTACTGATGATGAAAAAAAGACACAGTACATCCAAGATTACAAAAAAAAGAGGATGTAGAATTAAGACCAAATCATATCACAGTAAACTCTGCAAAAAGACACATTTCTAAATTGTTTCTAAATTCCCTGTGGGGTAAGTTTGGTCAAAGAACTAATTTACCAAACACATGCATTGTGACAGACCCTGATGAGCTTTTCAGGTATGCTTTTTTACCATACTATGAGGTGTCTTCTTTGGATTTCATAGATGATGAAACAGCAATGCTTAGTTGGAAATATGCAAAAGAGAGGTACACAACCAGTAAAAATGTTAACATATTTATAGCTTGTTTTACTACAGCATATGCCAGACTTGAATTGTACAGAGTACTGGACAGTCTGCAAGAGAGGTGCCTCTATCATGACACAGATTCTGTAATATTTGTGAGCAAGGACGGTGACTGGAATCCACCTCTGGGTGATTATCTAGGGGAGTTAACTAGTGAACTACCAACCGGAGAACACATCACAGAGTTTGTTTCTGCAGGCCCCAAGACGTATGGGTATAAACTGAGCAATGGAAAAACAAATCTTAAAGTAAAGGGGATAACCTTGAACAGTGCTAACACAGATATAATCAATTTTGAAAGCTTAAAAGACTTGGTGTTGGACTACCCTTTAAATTGTAACATAGACAATCAAAAAAGACTTGTGGTAGAGCAACAGTGTATTACCAGAAACAAACGCTACTGGCAGATTGAGACACGTCCATTAAGGAAAACACAAAAGTGTGTTTATACAAAAAGAAAGTTAGCACACGATTTTACGACACTACCATTTGGTTACTAATATAATACTAACAATGGACACGCGTTTGCAACACCCTTTTTCTTGTATTTTAGCAGGTCCTTCAAATTCAGGCAAAAGCTATTTTGTAAAACAAATTTTACAACATTCTGACACACTTCTGTCCCACAAACCTGATAATATTGTGTGGTTTTATGCATGCTGGCAAAAATTGTATGATGAATTATTATATACTTTTCCATATATTAAATTTATAGAAGGTCTTCCAAACACATTTGTCGATGATGATTTATTTCCACCTGATAAAATTAATTTAACAATTGTTGATGATTTGATGGAAGCTGCCAGTGACAGTTCTGAAATTGAGAAGGCATTTACAAAATATGTACACCACAGGAATCTGAGTATCATGTATCTTGTACAAAATGTTTTTTGTCAGGGTAAAAAAAACAGAACTATCACTTTAAACACAAAATATATGGTACTTTTCAAAAACCCAAGAGATAAGTTACAAATCACTACTTTAGCACGACAGATGTACCCTGGGAAATCTAATTACTTTTTAGAAGCTTTTGAAGATGCCACACATATCCCTTATGGTTATTTGTTAGTAGATTTAAGAGCCACCACACCTGATGAGTTCAGGTTAAGAACATGTCTCTTCCCACCAGATACACCTGTTGCATATATTTTTAAAAAGTCGCCCTCTAAAAAGTAAAGTTTTTTTGGTTTATCCATCATTCAACTTAAAACATTAGGAGTGTGTAAACATGTCTAGCAGGCTATTCCGCAATTGGGAAGCTTTAAAAACGTTAAGTCATGCCTCACCAACACAGAGAAAGACTATTTTACGTGGTGCTTCTACAGACTTAATATCTGCTATATGTGAAATAGCACTGAACATTTTAAAAGGTAGATTGCCCTTGACAGCAAAGCAGAAAGGACGTCTTAAAAAGTGGAGCAAAATTATAAAAAGTCTTAGTAATAGGACAATATCGATTAGCAAAAAGAAGAAGCTGGTAAATCAATCTGGTGGATTTTTAGCACCACTTTTAGGCTTTGCTATACCTCTACTGACAAGTCTGTTAACTAACCGTTAATGGAGCATACTCAAAAAATGTACCTGGTACCAAAACAGGATGTGGATCGCTTGAAACGTACACAACAGGGTGATACAGATATTCGTCACGCAGTTACAACACGATTGGATGATGAAATTGCTGATATCTTAAATAATTCTAATTTACCTGAAGATGTAAAAATTAAAAAGTACAATGCTGCATTGCAAAAATATCTGGTGTTTGCTAAACAAAATTCTAGAGACAATACTACTTTAAGACTTTTAATGCCCCCAGGAGAAACTATTCACACTGATAATAACACAAGTAGTGTATCTATTGAAAAGGGTGATAGAGTATTTCATGAAGTTGTTAACAATGTGCATGACAGGTTTAAGAAAAATGCTGAATTACTTCTTTCTAAAATGGCACAATCCAAACATATAACTAATTGGAATGATAATGGGGAGTTTGTTTACAAAAACCAAACAATTATTGGTTCAAACATACTAGACTTAGTACGTTGCGCTACACAAAGTCACAATGTGACCATGCGCAAAACACAGCAAGGTTGGGAGTCTTTTATGAAAGCTATGGCTGAACTGAATATTCCATCGTCAGTTATTGGTAATGCTAGAAAAAGGGATAATTTTGAACATCTAAAAATGGAAATTAGGGATATTACCCATTTACCAGAGACATTGCCGCAACATGATATTTTACCAGTACCTTCAACACCCACCATGGGACTAACCACACCTCAAGGTTACCTGACATCAAAGAAAAGACCTAGATCACTTTTTTTTTTTGAAAATTATTTTTTTTATTGAAGTTAAAGCATATAACATCAAAACAAAGACTCGCCCTAAGGCAAAAGTTACAACAGAGAGAAAAATACATTGTCTATACAAAAGCATTGTTGAGAAAATAATATGCATATTGAGCAAGTAAAAATACATTTCAAGTCTGGTTATGAAGATAGACAATATCTTTGGCGAGAAAAAAAAAATAGAACTTCATTTTATATTATCAGCGTATGAACTCCACATTCTAGTAAAATATTATCTAAAACCAAAATATCAGCCTGTGGAGGTTTAATATGAGTATCAGCCACTCTTGGGCCGAGATATATAAAGGGAGGGGGATATTCAGCGGGTAAGCACCGCTATATGTATAGGTAAAGGGGGTGGGAGGGCGGAGCCATATATAAGTGTAAGTAGTATAAGGTACTAGGAGTGGGCCCGGGAGAGCACAAACATAGAGACTGTAGGCCAGGGAGCTAGATTGCTAAAAAGATAAATTAGATATGTCTTGGGAAATTTGTCTACTTAGGAGTGGATAGTGGGGCGCAGTGGTATCTTAACTCTAGGTAGAATAACTAAATAGTGGCATAAGGCTACTCTGTTAATTATAACAGCATTATGCATATGACTAAGGAGTAGATCTGTTTGTAAATTATTTAGTGGGTATTATTAGGAGATACGTATACCCCACTATACTGGCATGCATTAGAATTAGTAATAGCAAGAATACCGCCAAACCTCATAAATCCAGCAAGTGGTCAAGGTACCTCAAAGTGCTAAACCCTATCCTTAGTGGAGTACTACACTACAGCGGAAGCTAAGGTGATTGCTAGGCCATGCTGAGAATATGAATTAGGCAATCTAACCTTATCTGAAGATTTTATACCCTCCATAGACAAAGAGGACAATTAAGGGTGAGAGACCCAGGGCAAGTTGACTGAATAGAGCCTTAGATGATCAAACAAAATACCAATATGCTTGGTGAATAAACATGCTCTTGTGTGGCCTGCTAAAGAGCATGTAATAGATTATTAAAGGTATATAGAGTGGCGTTCTGGTAGGAAAACAGATCATGCTTAAGACAGAAAAGCTAACAAGGGGCTAAGAATGATATATGCTTGAGTCCTACTAAAGGGTGTCATGTAAAAATTACAATACATAGCAATAACGGCATAAGGTTAAATATTAAGCAGTTAGAATTCTGACAGGTAGGAATAGATATCCAATATGTTCAGTACAAGGCATCAAACTCAGCATTGTCAAAGAATAATATTATAAAATGGAAGGTTTATCTATAGATCTGACCATGGTAAATGATTTCAGCCTTCTTGCATAGAATTTCATATAGAGCAAACGGTTAGCTTATAGAGAATTAGCATAAATCAAAAGCTGACATTTACATTGCAAGGCGTCAAACTAGACAGGATTGGCTAAAGATAGAAAAACATATTAATGTTCATTAGCATATAGGACAAATAACAGTCATCAGAATTCATGCATGCTTTAGTCTATCACATATGTAAAACAACATATTATGAACTGTAATTGTACATATACAAAGTAGTTATATGAACCGTTGATTCGTTGCAACATGTAGTTAAATATATAGTATTTAAGCAGATATGGCCTCAGCACGAATATGGTTAATAGGTAGCAAATGGAAAATGTATATATTGAGGATGAAAATGCTCCTAAGGGCATAACAGAATAAACATTACTACGGATTAACATTACATTGAAGATGCATACATCATGACCTAAAGACAGCAGGGGGCCACCTAAACGTCTAACTAAGAGTTAAAACAGACACACTGGCAATTTTAGCTGTACGTGAACTGTCCTGATGTATACCCAGATGATGAGACAATAAAACCTAGTGTTCAGTCATAACATACTGACTGAAGCACCCAATGAAGAAGTTGGTGCATGTAGCATAGAGAACTATAACAACATATTGGGTGATAGATCTGATTAGTACACAATTATATAGTAGTTTTGTTATGTTTTCTTCAAATTGCTAACTAATAAACTGATAAGATAACAACAATTAGTTATATTATATGTTGCTCCCCTATAGCTATGGATCTGAAATAACCACAAATGCAGGCAAAAATACAGTAAATGCAAATGCAAACAATAGCAGTAAACAGGTTAATTTCTATAGTATATTATTAAATATAGCATATGCATGGGTTAACGATCCTGAACTGCTAAACTGCTAGGGGAACAGACATTAATACCACCAAAAATAAGACTGAAGGGCCTGCTTGAATGTCCAGCTGGTGGCCGTCTTAGCATATATACATAAGGTACAGTAGAATGTCTCAAATTCAATTGTATCCTGTTTGACAGCGAGCCGCGGTATCAAGACCACCATATCAGGAAAAAGCTTGACGAAAGGAAGTCTCAAAAACTTTGTGGTTTCAACTGTCCCTGACCTCAGGGATCTCTGATGCTTTAGCCAACTCCTACCGCCTGTTTAGGTTTAAGGGTTACCTGACCGATGAGACTCCATTGAGATTCCATGGCCTCTGACAGATTAGGAGCACATCCCATCTCCCAGACTATGCCTGCTTCTAATCTGCCCACCCGGTCTCCACTCTCTCCTGCAGCGGATGCCCTAGATGGTAGTGATATCATGCAGACAGATTCTGGCGGCGATATTCTCACTGAGTTTGGCCTAAGCTTACAAGACTTTACTTGACCGGGCTGAGGTGGGTTATCCTTTTGCAGATATTGTGCTATGTTTACTCCGCTCATTGCAGCGCACGTCGCTGAAGCCAGGTCTCCTTCATGTGCATGGCGTGGCCCAGACATCATTCTACGGTCAGTCTCAATGTGCTGTGAATTGCGAGTTGCTCTAGGCAATGATAGTTGCACTGAAGGAGTCACCGGATCTGCAAGTGGTGAACCTTGTTCACGAATACCTGACTCCTCAGTGTGGGGATCACTTTCACGCTGTCTCCCGTGGTTCAGTAATTCGTCGAACTGAAGATGAGCGCCTTGTGTAGAAGGGGCCTGTAGTAGCACTGCTCTATTCTCCGCCATCTTGCTTGTAGCGCCGCCCGCTTGAGTGCCTGGGGTTCTAGATGTGATTGATTGCTGGGCAGCAGTCTTAGTCACTTTTTTATGCGGCTGCGATATACACTTTAGTAGTGATAATATATCATCAGCCAGGCTACGATAATGGTTCTCCAAAAGTTGCTGAGTCTTCAGCTCCCACAATTGCAGCGCTTCCATGTTAGCGCGACAGCTCGCCTCTGTGGCTGTTATTAATCACTGTTACCGCTTCAGGTTTCCTTTCAGATCAGGGATTCAGTAATTACCAGGTGGACTATAGTTTCTCACCCATCCGTATAGTTTAGGATAATGCTCAAAAGAAGCAGTTTATTGATAGTTTTTAGAATATGGCCCGGGAGCTCAATAGATATGCTTCTCCCTAGATCACTTTTTAATCCTTCAACATGGTTGACTTTGTAAATTTTATCAAATGTTGTTTTCTGTATAAAACTTTTTTTTTTTTTTTCTGCTTTATGACTCAAATAAAAGTTTTAAAAAAGAAAATAAATTCTGCGCTTTATTTAATCGCATTGAAATGTTACAAAATATCAGTTAAATGATACATAAAACATTAACACAACACTATTTAAAATAAAATTATATTGTTTATTATTTTAACATTAAAATAAATGTTAAAATGCTCTTAAAAGAAGCCATAAAAGGGAATTATTTTAACATTAAAATAAATGTTAAAATGCTCTTAGAAGAAGCCATAAAAGGGGCGTAAAATATGGAAAATAGTGGGCGGGTAGGGTGGAAATATTGGGAGGAGAGTGGGCGGGGATCTGCATATAAAGGGGCGGGGATCTGCCTATAAAGGGGCGTGAATCTGCCTATAAAGGGGCGTGAATTTGCCTATAAAAAGGCGTGAATTTGCCTATAAAGGGGCGTGGTTTGCATATAAAGGGGCGTGGTACCTGTCACATTAAGTTTGACGAGATATCCCTATTTGTACTACTCACATTAGATTGATTCCTCTTTAATGAAATCTTGTCTCCTTTCCAATTATATTTTTAAACCGGTTGTTGCTATTGCTGATGTATCAGCTGCTTTCTCTAAATGGTTAGAGAATCTCTCTATTAAAGTTCTTGAGTCTGATAAAGATAATTTTTTTGAGATACTTAAATGTGCTAATGCTTTTGTAGGTGATGCTATTCTAAGAATAAATTACTTTCTATTCTTTTCAAGTTAATAGACTCTTTGGGACTGAACTGGAAAATATCCTTTCAGCAGCTACTGGTGGCAAGAGTAAGTTTCTTCCACAAGATAAGTGGTTTAAGGGTAAATGTAAAACTTCTTGTTAATTTAGTTCCTTTCATCAAAATAATGAGCACAAGTCGGCTGCCTCTTTCTCAAATCTAATTGACTCAGGTAAGCCCTGGAAGCCTGGTACCAGTTGGCACAAATCCAAGAAGTCCAAGGTTTCACCCCTACTTCTAAGTCAGCATGAAGGTGCAGCCCCCAGTCCAGTATCTCTGGTAAGGGGAAGGTTGATGTTTTTTCAGGATGCATGGTTTCACTCAATTTCAGATCCTTGGGCTCTGAATTTTTATTTCTCAGGGGTATCTGATAGGCTTCAAGTCATAGTCTCCCAGAGACAGATTTTTATTTCAAAGGTTCCAAAGAACACTGTGAAAGCTCAGGCTTTTCTTAAATGTGTTTCAGATCTGGAATCTATTGGAGTTATGGGGGCCGAATTATTAAGCTACGAATGGAGCTGGATGCCCCTGTTTCCACGTGAGCCTTCAGGCTCACCGGAAACAGCAGTTATGAAGCAGCAGTCTTAAAACTGCTGCTCCATAAATGGTCTGTCTGCTCTGAGGCTTTGGACAGCAATCCTATACGATCAGGCTGATTGACACCCCAAAATTATATGTGTCATGGTCTCAGTCATAAGATCTCTGGGGATTTCAGTGAATCTCATGTCATCCTACTGTTGTAATTTCTTCAGCCCCATGGTTGGAAAGTAAATTTACCAAATAGTTTTTTTTTATTCCACAGACAAAGGTAACTTTTCTGGGATTTCAAATAGATTCAGTCACCATGAGGATGTCTTTAACAGAGACAAGGATGTCAAAATGAATGTCTGCCTGTCTGAATCTTCAGGCTGAGCCATTTCCCTCAGTAGCTTTCTGTATGGAAGTAATAGGTTTTATGGTGGCAGCATCAGATGCAATGTCTTATGACCGGCTGCATAGGAGGCCCCTTCAGCTTTGTATGGTGAATCAGTGGAACAGGGACCTATCCCAGTTTTCAAAAAAATTCTCTGAATCTAGCAATGCATCTATCATGGTGGTTAGTTCCCTGGCACATTTCTCAGGGAGCAAATTTTGCTGATCGTCTGTGGACTGTTATTTCGACATATACAAGTAACATAGTAGATGTTACATGCATCTGTCGAAGTAACAGTCCACAGAGTCCACAGAGGATGAGCAAAGCTTGCTCCCTGAGAAATGTGCTGGGGGACTAGGGAACTAACCAAAAATGCTATCAAATTAGCCAAAATTTAATATGAAAAATTATTTGCAAAGGATTCTAAGTCTAACCCTAAAAGGTTCTTTAGGTACATAAATAGCAAAAAATCTAAGAAGGACAATATAGGTACATTAAAAAAAAAATTAAACGTGGAGGGTAGCATGATTAACAGTGACAGGGAGAAGGCTAAGGTACTAAACCAGTTCTTTTCTTCAGTATACACAAGAGGAACCAATGGAGGATACTTTGAAACAAACTAGAACATGCCAGCCCATACCATTAACTGGGTTATGTCTAGAGGATATCAGGAAAAAACTGGATAATATTAAGGTAAATAAATCTCCAGGCCCAAATGGAATACACCCAAGGGTGTTACAGGAATTTAGCACTGTTTTAGACAAACCATTACTCTTAATTTGTCAAGACTCATTATCCTCCAGCACAGTACCACAGGATTGGCGTAAAGCTGATGTGGTGCCACTTTTCAAAAAGGGAAGCATGGATGATCCAGGAAGCTATAGACCAGTCTTACATCAATAGTGGGGAAGATATTTGAAGGTATTATAAGGAATTATATTGATGAGCATATTCGTGTAAACAAGATTATGAGTTGGAGCAAGGATTAAATAGTGAAATCTCTATTTTTGCAGATGATACTAAGTTATGTAAGGTCATTAGGTCAGAGCAGGATGAACTTTAGTTACAAACAGATCTGCAAAAATTAGAAGTATGGGCAGGTAAATGGAAAATCAGATTTAATATGGGAAAATGCAAGGTTCTACATTTTGGAAGTAAAAATAAGCAGGAAATGTATTATTTAAATGGTACATGACATAGCCAAACAAAGCAGGAAAGGGATCTGGGAGTAGTTATAGATAACAAGCTAAAGATGGGTGCATAATGCAGGGCAGCGGCTTCAAAGTCTAATAAGATACTAGCATGCATTAAAAGAGGCATTGATTCAAAGGAGGAAAGCATAATTCTGTCACTATATAAATCTCTGGTAAGGCCTCACCTTAAATATGGAGTGCAGTTCTGGGGACCGATTGCAAAAAAAGATATTGCAGAACTAGAAAAGGTTCAGAGAAGGGCCACAAAGCTAATAAGGGGAATGGGGAATTTAAACTATGAGGAGAAGCTAGCCAAACTGGGTCTGTTTTCTCTAGATAAAAGGTGCTTGAGAGGTGACATGATTACTTTATATATTCAAGGCCCATATACAGAGATGGCAGAAGCTCTGTTTATTCCAAGAAAATTGTTTGTGACAAGAGGTCACAATTTAAGGTTGAAAGAAAGGAGATTTAATCTCCTGTAACAGAAACGTTTTTCACTGTAAGAGCAATAAAATTGTGGAACTCATTACCAAAGGAGGTAGTGAATGCCAATACCATAGATACATTTAAAAATGGTTTAGATACTTTTCTGGCTAGA
This sequence comes from Bombina bombina, assembly GCF_027579735.1. Taxonomy (NCBI): domain Eukaryota; kingdom Metazoa; phylum Chordata; class Amphibia; order Anura; family Bombinatoridae; genus Bombina; species Bombina bombina. The sequence goes on from NC_069502.1 coordinate 975,703,042, forward strand.
AACAAAATTCATGGGTATGATTGCTTGTATTAAATGGGTCACCTTTTAGTGGGATTAATTTAAGATCAACTGGAACATTTGTAAGTATATTAGATTTGTATAGGTTGAACTCGATGGACTTCAGTCTTTTTTCAACCTCATCTACTATGTTACTATGTTATCTGCCATCAAAATCTATGTTTCTATGTCTAACACTTCAGGGGTGGAGTCAGGGTGTTTCAAAACAATGACTGACAGTTCAGGGATAAAGCCAGGGTGTTTCAGAACAATGACTGACAGTTCAGGGGTGTCGATTCAGTCCATAAACAGACTTAGGTTGCCCCAGATTCACTTTGCAACATAAATAAGATATGTTTATTGGCAGGAGGGACATAAAAAGGGACATAAAAATGTACATCTTATTCATGACAATCCCTCATAAAAAGAATAATAAGGTGGTAATTACTATATATTAAAAAAAAAAATAATGTCCCTTCAACTGTACAAATAATACTCTTCCTGTTGTGAGTAATTGAACATGCAATAAATCATTTTATTTTCATATATATTCATCATAATGGCAGAAAATAAGCTATACATATTTAATTCTATTTAATGGTATAAAAAATGTTAAATCCACATTACACAAACACGTCTTCTCTTTCAATAGAATATTAGGGTTACCTCTAAAACATGAGAGTAAAAATGTTTACTGATCTAATAGAATAAAGAAATCAACATGAAAGATGGAATTTTAAGGTATGAAAGTTCAGTGTCAGTGTATTCATTTTCCAGTAACAGTTTTTTCTTTATGTGCATACAATTCTTACATTTACTTAAAAATGCCTTACACTGATTGAGGCAAATGGCACATCTTTTTAGATTACACATCCTTGCAAGAAAACATAATAGTGCTATTATTAAAAAAGGAAATTCATAACCTTGTTCCAGAGTTATAGAGTTATGAAGTTAAACAGTATGAATACATCACATATTTATTTTCTTCCAATTTTGTATTAAAAAGGATGAAAGCTATTAAACTTTATAGCAATATTATAAGAGCATGGACCCTGACACTGAGAGTTAAATACCTTCATAATTTTATCCTTTGTTGTATCTATATTTTGTTATTTTAGAATAAAGATGAAAGATGATTTTCTATCTTGTTTTTTTCCCTTGTCCTTGACACTAACTCTTACCCTGAAATTCATACTCTAAGGAAGTTATGACAGTTGAAATTTGGTATGAACACACCATGGCACATGTTTAGAATAACATTTTTCTTTACATTTTTTGAATATTTTTTTTATTACATTTGTTTTAAAAAAGATTGAATTAATATATATATATATATATATATATATATATATATATATATATATTTTTTTTTTTTTCAGTCATGAGTGCATGCAACTGAAGGTAAAGAAAGTGACATTTAAAGGGATACTAAACCCAATTTTTTTCATTCATGAATCAGATAGAGCATGAGATTTTAAGCAACTTTCTAATTTACTCCTATTATCAATTTTTCTTTGTTCTCATGCTATCTTGATTTGAAAAAGCAGTACTGTAAGCTTTAGAGCCAGCCCATTTTTTGTTCAGCACCTGGGTAGCACTTGCTGATTTGTGGCTAAATGTAGCAAACCAATCAGCAAGCGCTACCCAGGTGCTGAACTAAAAATGGGCTGGCTCCTAACCTTTCATTACTGCTTTTTCAAATCAAGATAACATGAGAACAAAGAAAAATTGATAACAGGAGTAAATTACAAAGTTGCTTAAAATTGCATGCTCTATCTGAATCATGAAATAAAAAAATTGAGGTTAGTATCCCTTTAATGAATTAAACCAAAGAATATATAAATACAACAAAAATCATTGATATGATTTGTTTGTGCAGTTTTCTGCAGGCAAGAATGACCTAAAAAGTTTGAATTTACACTATTAAGGGTTAGATCATGAATAAAGCGCTATTTATCGATCCCGCCTGCGCCTCAACTCCACTAGAAGCAAGGTTTTTGCGTGCATATTACAAGTTTAAAGTAAAAATATTTGTGCGCAAAAATTCAAACCGACCACATTAACGTAATTCCACCTTGGACTTACTGGAAAAAAAAATACCCCAAAAGTTGCGCAAACCCCATCTTGTTTTCTCAAGTGCACTCACCCGACTTGAAATATTAATATTTCACAATCCAATGTTCTTCAGATATCAGAATATGTTCTATTTTTACTTGTATTTAAGAATATGTATATAAGAATAAATTGCTTTGTGCAGAACATTGGATTATGAAATATACAATATTATCTTCTTATGCTGCGCTTTTAAATAACCGGGATCGTGTTTGCAATTTTACGTTAGCGGCTTTTCAAACACAAGGGCGCAAACTTTTTACTTTCAACTTGTAATCCAGCGCAAAGTTTGACCGCAAAAAATTACTTCTAGCAGTGTTAACGCTTAAACGTGAGCGCAAACTACCGCTCCACTCGTAATCTAGCCCTATGTTATTAACGCATTGCTGTTAATTGTGAGCATTAAACAAGACATTTTAAAAGAGTCATGAAACCCGACATTTTTCGTTCATGTTTTAGTTAGATTATGCAATTTTAAACAACATTCCAATTTACTACTAATTTCTAATTTACTTCATTCTCTTGGTATTCTTTGTTACAAGTATACCTAGGTAGGCTCACTACAGGGAGCTAGCTGCTGATTGGAGGCTGCACATATGCTTCTTTTCATTGCCTCAAACAATGTGCTCAGCTTGCTCAGTTGAGAATTGCTGCTCCTTCATTAAACTGCACCAAGAGTTGCTCTAGTGTTGTCTTCTGCCTCTTCTAGTGGTAGTTCTAGACTTGGTCTGTTTCTTTGTTTTTATGTATTATAGCATTTTGGCATAATTAATGATTGGTTAAATAATTAAGTAATTAACCAGTCAAGACTGATGTGGGGGGGGGGGGGGGCTCAATCCTGGTTTCAGTATTGTTGATCTCGAGCCTCTTCTGTGCTGAGCAGCAATGGTCCCTTTCACCCCTCCTAAATGTAGCTCTGGGTCTTTAGTAATCAGGTTTGAGGTGGGAGGGCACCATTAAAGCACTGATCCTTCCCATGTCAAGTACTACTGGATAATTACTTAAAGGAACAGTAAAGTCAAAATTAAACTTAAATTACCGGTAATTATTTTAAAGGACCAGTAAATACAGCCGATTTGCATAATCAATGCATGATGTCAAGATAAGGTAATAGCACTTAGTCCTACCTTCAAATGAGAAGTAGATTATTTTCTGACAAATATCAGTTATTTCTATTTCCACTCCCTCTGTATCATGTGACAGCCATCAGTCAATTACAAATGCATATACGTATATTCTGTGAATTATTGCACATGCTCAGTAAGAGCTGGTGATTAAAAAAGTGTAAATTTAAAAATAATGCTCTCATTTGGAAAGTTGTTTAATATTGCATGCTCTATCTGTCCCATGAAAGTTTAATTTTGACTTGAGTGTCCTTTCAAGCAATTTTCCAGTTTACTTATATTAACAATTTTGCTTAGTCCTTTGGTATCCTTTGTAAAAGAGTAATACTACATAAGCTAAGGAGCGTGTCCACGTGTCTTTAGCCATCTGGCAGTAGTGTTTTCAACAAGGTTTTTAGGCAGACAGAGAAAGAGACAAGCAGAAATAGATAGATATAGAGAGAGAGAGAGGCAGAGATGCAGACAGAGGCACATATAGGCAGGCAAACAGAGAGGCAGGCTGAGAGTGAGAGGAAGAAACAAGAAGATAAGCAGAGAGAGTCAGACAGGTAAGGAGAGAGAGACAGGGAGGCTGTAAGAGAAAGAGAGACACAGACACAGAGAGAGAGACAGGCAGAGGTAGGCAGGCAGAGAGGCTGACCGAGAGAGAGAGGGAGAGAGAGAGAGAGGCAGAGAGGCAGAGAGGCAGACAGAGAGATACAGACAGAGGCACATATAGGCAGGCAAACAGAGAGGCAGGCTGAGAGTGAGAGGAAGAAACAAGAAGATAAGCAGAGAGAGTCAGACAGGTAAGGAGAGAGAGACAGGGAGGCTGTAAGAGAAAGAGAGACACAGACACAGAGAGAGAGAGACAGGCAGAGGTAGGCAGGCAGAGAGAGAGAGAGGGAGACAAAAAGATAAGCAGTTAAAGTCAGACAGGCAGGGCAAGAGAAACAGGGAGGCAGTGAGGCAGGCCGAGAGAGAGAAAGAGACAAAAAGAATAAGCAGAGTCAGACAGGTAGGAATAGACAGGCAGGCAGAGGGAAAAACACAGAGACACAGGGGCATATTTATCAAGCACCGTACGGAGCTTGATGTCCTGTGTTTCTGACGAGCCTTTAGGCAGCGGACAGAAATCAACGAAAATCAACCCGATCGAATACGATCAGGTTGATTGACACCCCCTGCTAGCGGCCGATTGGCTATGAATCTGCAGGGGGCAGTATTGCACAAGCAGTTCACGAGAACTACTTGTGCAATGATAAATGCCGAGAGCGTATGTTGTCAGCATTTATCGATGTGCAGTGGACGTGATCCGCAAAATCGGATCATGTCCGCTTGCGCAATGATAATTCTGCCCCACAGGCTGAGACAGGCAGACAGTATTACATTCTTTAAATCTTGATTTTAAATAAATTATTATGTATCGTATGTACATTTTTTTTTATTATAATATATTTGTAACAAGTTCATTACATTTGCATATAAAAAATAGGGAAATTAAATGGCAAAAACCTTAAATTAATGCCAAAGTTTAAGTTCCAAATCAAAGATTATAAAGTATTGAAATACTGAACCTAAAGGGATATAAAACCCAAACATTTTCTTTTGTGATTCAGACAAAGCATATGATTTTTAAAAAGTCTCCAATTTACTTCTATTGTCAAATTTGCTTCATTCTCATGATATTCTTTGTTGAAGTGATACCTAGGTAGGCATCTGAAGCACTACATGGCAGGAAACAGTGCTGCCATCTAGTTCTCTAAAAAATAGATAACATCCTATATAATAAAAGGCCAAGTGTGTTTGTTTAAAGCTGTCATGAGCAGTAGAAACTGCGCGCAAGGACAAACACACCTGGCCTTCCAACTGATCTGGTGTCATGTAGTGGAGTGGGCGGGGCCGGATGGGTGAAGAGTGGGCGTGACCGGATGGGTGTGGCATGGGCGTGGCCGGGTGTGACGCAGGCGGGATCAGGCAGGGTCAGATGCAGAGAGACATAGAGCTCTAAAGAGGGGGGATAGAGAGAGCAGAAGAGGGTGGATAGAGAGAGCAATAGAGGGGGGATAGAGAGAGGGAGAGAGACAGCAAAAGAGGGGAGAGAGACAGCAAAAGAGAGAGGGGAGAGAGACAGTAAAAGAGAGGAGGGAGATAGCACAAAAGAGAGGGGGAGAGAGCACAAAAGAGAGGGGGGGGAGAGACAGCAAAAGAGAGGAGGGAGAGAGCGCAAAAGAGAGGGGGGAGAGAGCACAAAAGAGAGGGGGGAGAGCACAAAAGAAAGGGGTAGAGAGACAGCAAAAGAGTGGGGAGAATAGAGCACAAAAGAGAGGGGGAGAGAGCACAAAAGAGAGGCGGAGAGAGCACAAAAGAGATGGGGAGAGAGCACAAAAGAGGGGGGGAGAGCACAAAAGAGAGGGGGATGGAGAGAGCACAAAAGAGAGGGGGAAGATAGCACAAAAGAGAGGGGGAGAGAGTGCAAAAGAGAGGGGGAGAGAGCGCAAAAGAGAGGGGGAGAGAGAGCAAATGAGAGGAGAGAGCAAACGAGAGGAGAGAGAGAGCAAACGAGAGGAGAGAGAGCAAACAAGAGGAGAGAGAGCAAACAAGAGGAGGGAGAGAGAGACAGAAAAAGAGGGGGAGAGAAAGAGAGCAAAAGAGAGGGAGAGATACAGCAAAAGAGGGGGAGAGAGAGCAAAAAAGAGGGGGGGAGAGAAAGCAAAAGAGAGGGGGAGAGAGAGGGAGCAAAAGAGAGGGGGAGAGAGAGAGCAAAAGAGAGGTGGAGTGAGAGAGAGTGCAAAAGAGAGGGGGAGAGAGCGCAAAAGAGAGGGGGAGAGAGCACAAAAGAGAGGGGGAGAGAGCACAAAAGAGAGGGGGAGAGGGCACAAAAGAGAGGGGGAGAGAAAGAGCAAGGGGAGGGACCGCTGTACTGCAAAAAATGGTCCGTGTGAACAGGCTTTAGGACTAGTAACATATAAAAGGTTCAGATTATAAGTGGAGCGCAAAATTTAACTTTTGCTAAAGCGATAGTTGCGCATCAACTTTGTTATACCAGCATATGCAAATGAGACATGGCATGAGAACTAGGACAGGAAAGGGGAGCAACTGTAAATATACTAGTTGGTAAGCCTGCCCAGAGGGCAGTCTATATGTTGTTAATAAAAAAATATAAAAATTGAACTACAGAATTTTTTTTTATCAAAAATAAAAAAATTAAACCTAATCCCTATGAATTTTTGTTTTCTTTTTTCTTTTTTTTTAATGTGTTTTATTGAGGTAATATAGAATATCAACAGAAGCAAAGTTACAATAAAGTCATAATACAGTATTTTGCATTGAGACAATATAGTAATGAAACCTTTTCTACATTATACATCTTGCAGTTCACAACAAAGGGATACAATATGACTTTGGAACATAAGAATAGCAATATATAGTTTAGTAACCTATACAGTTAGTTTACAACCTCCTTTTTATTTCCTGTATGTGGCTATTTCCCATGTCAAACAAAGGCTACTCTGTCTTGAGCCATAAATATAAATAGTGCAAGCAGTTGGGTATAGTAATATCAAAAGTGAGGAAACAATGAGGGAATTTGAAATACAGGTGGCCCTCGTTTTACAACGGTTCAATTTACACCGTTTCAGAATAACAACCTTTTTTTCCAGTCATGTAACTGCTATTGAAAAGCATTGAGAAGCAGTGTATTTATTAAAATAGCCAGTAGGTAGAGCTGTCCGCTTGTGTTGCAGCAAAGCCAAGCAAGCTGAAATTAATCAGTTTAACCAGACCTGAGCTATCGAGCAGATTTCAAAGGAACAAGGTCTTCCTGTCTATAAATCAGTCCAGATTGAAATGCAAAGAAAGAACTGTTTGCAGAAAAATGCAAGTGAAGTCTGTGTTGAATGATTATTTTATTAGGTTTATAATGCTGTTTAGCAAATGTTTTTGTTCATTTAACTTAGTTTAATTATATATTCTGTGTTGTGTGATTATTTTATTAGGTTTATAATGCTGTTTAGCATTCAAAGTCTTCATTTCAAAGCTTTAAAAATAATGTATTGGGTGTTACTTATGACAATTTTGAGAGGGGCCTAGAACCTCTCCCTCACTTCCCATTGACTTACATTATAAACTGGGTTTCAATTTACAACGGTTTCGATTTACAAACATTCCTTCTGGAACCTAACCCCGGCGTAAACTGAGGGCTACCTGTAGATATATAGTATGTCACATTAATATTATATTCCCAAATAGATCATTAATAAACATTTGTATCGTGAATAATGATGTGGTTAGTTTTGGTCTACATAATCAAAGCCTGTTGAACACTCAAGTGAATTCTTGGGAGAGTGTCTTCACTGCTTTTTTGTACATGGAAATCTACCAGATCACTATGAAAACAGGTTAATAATGGACATTGAGAAGCATAGACATACATGAAAAACAGGAGTAAGTGTGCTATAGGACATATTTTCCTTTGCTTACGTAGTAAGCTCACTGGTGTAAAGGGGGGGGGAGGGCATGTATATTATAAGCCTAATGAAGATTCCCGGTGGGCATAATGATCCAAGCTTCTAACAGTCACACATCAAAACGAAACAGCCTAACTCTTCAGTTGCTTAAAATATATATAAACCAATATGACAATGTAATCTAAGGCTGGGTTCTTGGCCACAAGCAGTTTACCCCAACAGGACAACAAAGGAGAGTAGCTAAAGTGGGGTAGCCGTAATATTGACAAGTAGGGCTGATTAAGTAACCTTTTCATCTGTGATATATGTACTGGAGGGTTCATATGCAAATAGAGTAAAGTAGTAGGGGTAAAATTGCAGCTTACTTGTTATGTTTCACACAATTATATGTGCACTTAAAACCAACTGCGATATATGCACTGCAAGGTTCAGATGTAAATAGAGCAAAGTAATAGGGGTAATATCGCAGCTTACTTGTTACGTTTCACACAAGTATAAATATGTATATAAAACTGTTAGACAATCTGCATTCAAATGTTAAGGGCCTCAAGTAAAAACAAATAGAAAGCAAAGAATAAAGCACCAAATAAACAATATGGCCATTCGAACTGGACAAAAAATATACTTATAATGCAATTGAGATGGACATTATTATCCCTATAATGCTGTTATTTAACTTAATATAGGTGGGCTAGGAGATAGTATGCAACTTTGCATATAAAATATTACAAAATTTAGCTAGATCAGTATATATATATATATATATATGGTATATTTGCTAGGTCACCTCGGCCACAGGCAACCCAACATAATATGTAAAAAATATTAGTAGTGTTTCACATCTAGCTCTACCAGACTTATACAGTAACTTAAAGGGACATTATACACTCATTTTTTCTTTGCATAAATGTTTTGTAGATGATCTATTTATATAGCCCATAAAGTTTTTTTAAAAAATAAATGTATAGTTTTGCTTATTTTTAAATAACATTTCTCTGATTTTCAGACTCCTAACCAAACCCCAAAGTTTTATGTGAATACTGTCAGCTACCTTCTCCAGCTTGCTCCTGTTTGTGTAAAGGGTCTTTTCATATGCAAAAGAAAGGGGAGTGTCTTATTTGCCACTTGCAGTGGGCTTTCCAGCTACCTTTTCAACAGAGCCAAACTGACAGATTCTAAGTAAAATTTTAAACAGTTTTATACTGGATTTTTATATAAGTATCTGTGCATCTTATTCTTTATAGTAGTGTCTATTACATGCAGTTATATGAAAATGAGTGTATACTGTCCCTTTAAGCATTAATGTACACCCAGAGAACTGTAACATTTTTCACTTAATATTAGCCGATAAGTGCCTAGGGTGTATGCATAGGAGCATGTCTCTTATATCGTAAAGGTCTGATACAAAGGGTGAGAGCTGTGTAGCCCTGCATAAAGAAAATCCAAAGTGAATCAGCTTAAAAAAAGAAAAAAAAATGCGAACCATAATATCCAAAATATACATAACAAAACAAAAGAATTTCCATCAACTATAAAACAGAGTATATAAACATTGTAGAAATAGTACTTATAGCAGCATTATGTGGTCTGGCAAATCAGACTAGTAAGCTATCGAATGTCATATGTCCCAAACATAATCATGGCATTAAACTGGAAGAGGTATACAGGCACGAGCAAGCCTCTATCAAATATAGCCCACTTCATAATGTGATATTAATAAAGGTCAGAGTGTCCTGATCTTAGGGTACTACTGTGTGAGCAGAGGATGGAAACAATAACTTATCTACCCCACTCCTTGTTCCGGTATTAAGCATTTTCCTAGTTGTAAATAGGTAGCCACCATGAACCTTTTATATGAACCTAGGATTTCCATAATCTGCCATCTGTTCTCCTGATGTAGCTCTATGCCTTTGTCCTTGCTGCTGAGCTGGAGGCAATCTGCCGGTATGGTTTGGCCTTTAAGAGTAGCATAGGTAACTAGGTCATCAGAACCTGAAATCCCAGCACCTAGTGTTGCGGTAAAATGTGGTGGAGTAGTCTCTGCTGGACTCTGATCTACCATGTAGTCATCCCGGGTCAAAAAACTGCAGTTGCATGTCTCGTAGCCTGTATAGTGGCAAAACCGGGTTTCTGCTGCGTACCCCAAGTGAGAGGAGCTGCCCTGGGCAGGACATCAGGTATGGGCTCTGATAATCATCCATGTGCGATATCTGTGCAACTAGCCCCAAATTTACCTCTGTGACGCAGGGTGATTTTTCCATGGTGTGTATGCAGACATCTATGGCTGTGTTAAATGCAGTTCCAGATACATCCGATGCCCCCAACGTTTGTGTAACTCGGGTTGTTGGTATGCGGCTAAACTGCCTTTCCATTAGAGTGCTGACCAGCTCCAACCTAAGTTGTTGAAAGGAAGTTTCCATACTACGCAGTAGTTTTCTTTCTTAGCCGTCCATGTCTGCCATATCTCCGGCGAGTCGCACAGCGCCAAGCACAAGTAGTCCACGTTAAATCAATTAGTTCATCTAATTAGACAGGTTTAGGATGTATTCGACCATCCAAGTATCGGTTACTGTACCATCACTAATAGTACCCTTAGAATTTTTAGTTGCTGTAGTGTTAGAGGAAGATCACATGGTGGTTGTAAAGTCCAGGAACGTAACTTTCAAACATACTCTTTCATTAGTCCCGCAATGTTCAGCAGCTGCTTGAGTTCTAGGGGTTATTATTCCAGGATTTGAGTGAATATTTATTACTTAATCCCCTAAATTAGATCACAAAGCTAGGAGCTATTGAAAAGCACGTCTGTCAATGTCGGTAGTTGGCTCCGCCCCCCCATCCCTATGAAAATTTAAAGGCCCCCCCAAAATAAAAACACCCCCTAATCTAATGCTGAACTACCAATAGCCCTTAAAAGGGCTTTTTGTAGGGTATTGCCCTAAATTAAACAGCTCTTTTGCAGTTACAAAATATTCTAAGTCCCCCCTAACAGTAAAACCCACAAACCAACCAAAAATCCCCCGAACTAAATAAACACTAAAAAACCTAAAACTATCCATTGCCCTTAAAAGGGCATTTGTATGGGCATTGTCCTTAAAAGGGCATTCAGCTCTTTTGCTGCCCATCCCTAATATAAAAAAAGTCTAATCCCCAAAATTAAAAAATTAAACCTAAATTTAAATTAATCTAAAATTACAGAAAATAAAAAATATCTAATATTACAGAAAATAAAAAAACACAATTATCAAATTTGAAAAGAATTATGCCTAATCCCTATGAAAATAAAAATGCCCCCCCAAAATAAAAACACCCCCTACTCTAAGAATAAACTGCCAGTAGCCCTTAAAAGGGCTTTTTGCAGGGCATTGCCCCAAGATAAACAGCTCTTTTACATTAAAAATACACAAAGTCCACCCTAAAAGTAAATTCCCCCACCCACCAAACCCCCCAAAATAAAAAAACCTAAAACTAAAAAACCTAAACTACCATTGCCCTGAAAAGGGCATTTGTTGGGCATTGCCCTTGAAATTGCATTTAGCTCTTTTACAAAATGCCCACCATAATCTAAATAAAAAAAAAAAAACCTAAGTCTAACCCCCAGGTTAGTACTCACCGTTCCTGAAGTCCGGTGGAGAAGGTCCTGTCCCATGCGGTAAAGTCTTCTTCCTTCTTTCAGGAACAATCTGAAGTGGAGTTGAAGAACGATGACCGAAGAGCTGAAGACTGGGCGACCTTGGAACTGAAGACCGGTGACTCTGGAACTGAAGACTGTCGACCACAGAGCAATGGAGCGTGAAGGATCCTCTTTGTACGATTGCTGCCGTACACTGGATAGTGAATTCAAGGTACGCGATTAAAGATGGCGTCCTTGAATTCCTATTGGCTGATTTGATTCTTCAAATTCAAATCAGCCAACAGGATGAGAGCTACTCAAATCCTATTAGCTGTTCAAATCAGCCAATAAGATTAGAGATACTAAAATTATATTGGCTGATTTGAATTGCAGTTTAGGGGTTAATATGGTAAATAGGTTTATTGCGATGTGGGGGTTTAGGGGTTAATAGGTTAATTATGTTTAGTGCAATGTGGGGATTTTGCGGTTTAGGGGTTAATAGGGTAATTAGGTTTATTGCGATGTGGGGGTTTTGCAGTTTAGGGGTTAATAGGGTAATTAGGTTTATTGCGATGTAGGGGTTTTGCAGTTTAGGGGTTAATAGGGTAATTTGGTTTATTGCAATGTGGGTGGTTGACGGTTAAGGGATTAAGGGGTTAATTACTTTATTATTATTTTTTTTATTTTTTTTTTATTAAGGTTTATAAACATACAAAGTAAAAGAAAAGAAAAAACATATAAGGAATGGTAAAGTTGCATACCAGTTCCAGACTTATGATCTAGTACAGGTAAGAACTAGAAAATGACAGTATATGCATGTGACATAGTTGTAGTCTAGTACAAATAAAATTAGCTTTATGGCATTCCAAAATATAACACACAATACCATCCGAAACCTCATTTTCCTTTTTTTGAGTAAACCCTCTGTTCAGAACTAGCTGGGCCACTCTTGGACCCCTGGTCACTCATAGAGATAAGCATCAGAAGGTAGAAAATATAAGACCACTTTTGGGCCTTTATAAAACTAATCTCAAAAATATATAAAGATACATGTGATTTTAACTGAAATTTTTGTATAAGCAACTGCAGAAACTGGACCCAGAATATATATAAAATATTGGGAAGAATGTAATCGGGTATACATAGATCTAATATTAAGAAAGTACAAAACACTCTAGGACTCTGATACAAAGCTTTGATCACAGTGAGATGTTGGATAGGAAGCTAAAACTGTAAACCCTAAATGGGGTTATAAATAGAAATCATCTGTATTGCTGGGCTTCAGCTAATCTCTCATCCTGAATAGTGACCTGTTGCATATTTGTATTAGGCTAGCAAGTTGGCTCTTAATCCCTCTGTTTTCACTAAAGCTCTATGGTGAAGGAGTACAATAAAAATAATGTAGGATCTATTAGATAGAGACAGGATGCTAACATTGGAGAAATTATGTAACCCCCCATAACTGTAGGATCTTATGAAACAAACACATATATAACAGTAGTAATGCAAAAAAAATTAACACAGATCAAGAAAAAATAGACAGCAAATGAGCTTAACAATAATTAGAACCATCATATCAATGCCACATACAACAAATTACAAATATTGTACCCCCTTATTGCATTACTAGAGGTACAATAAAATTACAGAGTATCAGTAAGTAGTATAAGGATTAGGGTATATTTTATAGTATGTTATAGGTTACATTTCCTAGTATATGGCTGAATGTGGTGTCAAATAGGTACTTATTTACTATGACATCCTCAGTTTTAATTAAATGTAAACCTGACATTGACATTATTATGTAACCCCTTATAACTGTAGGTTCTTATGGGTCAAACACATATATAACAGCAGTAATGCAAAAAAATAAAAATAAACACAGTTAGAACAAGAGAGAACAGATAGCAAATACGCTTAATAGTAACTAAAACTATTCCAGAAATGAACATACCAATTCTATCCAATTCCCTGCCTGTAGAGACTAGAGTATAGGTATGATACCCAGAACAGATCAATGTCCAAATTAGGCCCGTTGGGACCATTTCTATCCTCAGATACCAAGTCTTTTCTAGCTGGTAAGCAGCGCATAGTCTCCGATTTGTCCAGATCTCTGTTCAGATGCAAAAGTACATAGAGTGGGACAGAGGTAGACTGCCATCGCTGGAAGCTGCGGTAAACCACATTGCCAACAGCGGACTCTGGGTCCGCACTAGCTAACACTGATTCCTCAGACAGCAGGCCGATCCCGCCCTGGGGGCGCCTTCCCGCGGCCCGACCAGCCGGTACTGTCAAGCTCTGTGCTATCGGCATGGTTCTCTGCATCCATCCCTCCTTCCCTGGATATTGATCTCTCCAAGCCCACTGTTCCAGGACTCCACTAGTCGCAGCTGTCACAGGAGTCTCCTCCGATATCTCCAGTGGGGCTTGACATGTGGGGCCTGTCGGTAAGTAAATGCCTGAAGCGAGGCCTCCGTATTGAGCTCTGCGTCTCTGCATATTGCCACCAATCGCTTGTGAGGTAAATCCGCTGTTAGAGGACAAGCAAAGATGTTGGGTATTAGGGAGTCCAGCTCCCGCTTCATAGCGCTGAAATGATTGCTGATAAGCCGCAAAATATCTTTGTCCCGTACGGATATCGCTTCCATATCAGAGTCCAAGTATCAACAGGCCTATGATAGCGTTTTTCCCTTCTTATCTCTCTGTGTATCAAAAATATTACTGAGGGTCCAGTCCATCCATGAACCGGTTTGTTAGATTACTCTTAGAGATTCTTCAACACAAATGGTTGGAAGTACTGACATGTCAGAATAACGTGGGGGGTAGAGAAAGGTCCAGGCCGTTGCAGGGCCTCCGCTGCGCACCTCCTCTAATCAGGTCTGCCTATGCACAATTATGTGATTTACACATATCAATCCAATCTATAGGTGTTACTTTTCACCTATCTCTTAAATATAAGTAAGATTTGCTGGTCGTAAGGAGTGATAAACAGCGGATTTATCAGCTCCAATGTTCCACTATATTTAAAAGGCAGCCATCTTCGTCGCTGGTCGGACACGCCCCCCTACTTTATTATTTTTGCTATGTGTGGGTTTGCGGTGTATGTGTTATGTTGGAGGCGCTGCCAACATTCCATTGAGGATGCATGCGCAACTGCCGACGGCGACAGACATTACAAACGCAATTATAGTATATATATATATTTATACAAAAGCGTTGTCAGCAACTTCCAGTATGTCCTATAAAAGGGCTAGTAACAATGACCTACTTTAACAGTATTCACAGGCCATTGGGGCATGAGTAAAAGCGTAAAGTTAAATATACAACAAAAGACATATCAGCAAATCCTGTCCAGCACTAACTAATCCCACAAAATATATGGTTATATTTCCCTGGGTCTAAGGAACCTCAACATAACAATGTACAGTAGAAAAACAATGCATAATGCATAAATTCACCGCAAGAAGGGGAGCATTTATAAAGCATTTATTGGAGAAACCTCAAGGCATTAAATATAAGACAGTAAATCAGGCCATTCAACTCCTATCATAGTGCAATATGAATACCAAAAAATATATATTAATAATCATGTTGGAGAGCTCTCAAAACAAAATTGTATGTGCAAGAGGATAAATTAAAGTTGAAAAATTCTGTTAAAGTCACAGGAAAATGGTAACAAATCCCAGCACTAATATAAAGGAATTATGTCCCATAGTTGAATATATCGATGCCAAACAGTTGATATATAGTGGATGGTCAGAGTATGTCTGGGTATGTAATTCGAAACAGCTACCGCCCTTTACTAAAGCAAATGCACTGAATTACTGTGCTCAGGCGATCATTGCTGTGTACTGAAATTTCCATAGCAGTCCCATTGTCAGGTTAGGTAATGTCCAGAAGAAGACCCAAATGCTGTGGCAAACTTAAACAACACCCTTGCACTCTGAGTTTAATCCAGGATGTGACCCCACGACAACTTCTATAAAACAAGGTTCTCACGATATGGAGCAGTGTTGGTCTGAGTCCTCTGGGAAGAGTATTGGAATTCTTGATATCAGCCGAATAAACTTCTGAATAGGGAACTGTATTTAGGCAGTTCAGGAATAGTCCTCCACAGTACCAGGGTTGCAGGGTAAGACAACTTATTCTCAGACAGAAGGAGGGTTAAACAATAAGCAGTTAATAATGCAGGAGTTGGTAACTTGAAATCAGGCAATTTGAGGGTTAAGCACAGCGAAGTCAGTAATGCAAAGTCTAGCAACAGGTAATCAGACAGTTTGAGAGTTAGTCACCAGCGTGGTAAAAAATGCAGAGTTTGGCAACTTGTTATCAGGCAGTCTGAGGGTTAAACACAGCGTGGTCAATGATGCAGAGTTTGGAAACAGGTTATCAGGCAGTTTGAGGGTTAAACATAGCGTAGTCAGTAATGCAGAGTTTGGCAACAGGTTATCAGGCAGTTTGACGGTTAAACACAGAGTAGTCAGTAATGTAGAGTTTGGCAACAGGTTATCAGGCAGTTTGAGGGTTAAACACAGCATAGTCAGTACTTGAAGAGTTTGGCAACAGGAAATCCAGGCAAAGGTTCAGGAGCAAAGTGTAAGCTGACCAAGTAACAGAGTACTCACAGGAGCCACAAAGAGAAACAAAGAAACGGGCACCGAAGGAACAGGAAGCCCAGAATAAGAAGCCTAGTCCTGATGTCAGCTGGAGGGGACGGCTCAGCCGAGCTAGACGTTGCCTGGCAACCAAGCACGCAAGGAGAACCGCCGGAGCTTCCCGGCGGCCGAGCGTGACACCCACAATTAGACAATTACTATCTTGGATACCATGTTGATACCGCTTCTGTACTTCAAAGAATCCGCCGTAGCGGTTTATACTTGCGGTTCTGATGGAGTCCCACTATCGCAGTGCCACACCTCCTAGGTACACCTGTTTGTTACAATTGTTTGGTGTTTTTCCCTATGGTGTTTGTCTCCCCTTAATTATTTTCAATGATACACCTTGAAAATGTGGATGCGCCTCCAGACACCTCCTTCCGTTACAGATACCATCTGCCTTGGTTACTCCAGCAAACACAACTGCCAGCTACGCGCGTTTCACCCCTAAGGCTCTGGGGCTTCTTCCGGCTCCAATAAAGATCACATGACTGTGGATATCTAGGATTTATTTTAAAGAAAAATAACGGAGGAAAACTCCTCCCATTTTGAAGCCTTTGAAATGTTTAAAGTCTTTGGGGCAAAATGGTAACTTTTTGTAACAATAACAATCATTACTTAAATAAAGATTACTCAATAAGAATATATACAACAATTGAAACAATTTAACATGAATAATACAATATTGTATATTTGCTCCCCCTCAGCGCAATATGAATCTTAAAATTCATTATGCTATAAAATATCTAAGATAACTTAGAAATACAACTAAGATACAAATGATCATATATACTTAATCCTTATATGTTCTTTAATAGTATAAAATATGGCGGTTTCAGACGTTATATACATTGTTGAATAATTATTAGTGGTCAATTTTTTGACTAATACTTAATGATTTCTATCAGGATTCCTATCCTTTTCGATGGGGACTTTGATATGTATTTCACCCCTTCTCATATTTTAAACTGGATTGTATTTAGTTCAGAAAATAATTTATTTATATTAAGATGCCCTCAAATGGTTCATTCACCCAAAAAGCATGCATAGTTTGTCTCTTTATTCATCCCTAAGGGTGCAAGTGTTTTTAAATTATTGATCCATTTACATTCATTTCGTAACAGTAACTTATCAAGGTTACCTCCTCTTTCTTTAAGGTCTATTTTTTTGAAGACCCCTAAATTTAAGTTCATGCTTATTGCTATTATGTTTGTAAAAAAAAGTCTTACTACAATACTAGTGTCTATTAGTTTATTTTTTAATGTCTCTTTTATGTTCTTAAATTTTTTCCTTAAGCTCTCTGTAGGTTTTACCTACATAGTAACAGGGGCAGCTGCAGTTAATTAAATATGCTACTCCTTCACTTAAACAATTTATGTGTCCCTGAATGTGCCATTGTTTTCCAAATTTGTCAATAAATGTATTACCAGTCGTCATGTTTATGCATACTGAACATTTTGAACATTTACATTTGGCAACAGGTTATCAGGCAGTTTGAGGGTTAAACACAGAGTAGTCAGTAATGCAGAGTTTGGCAACAAGTTATCAGGCAGTTTGAGGGTTAAACACAGCATAGTCAGTACTTGAAGAGTTTGGCAACAGGAAATCCAGGCAAAGATTCAGGAGCAAAGTGTAAGCTGACCAAGTAAAAGAGTACTCACAGGAGCCACAAAGAGAAACAAACAAACGGGCACCGAAGGAACAGGAAGCCCAGAATAAGAAGCCTAGTCCTGACTTCAGCTGGAGGGGACGGCTCAGCCGAGCGAGACGTTGACTGGCAACCAAGCGCGCAAGGAGAACCGCCGCCAGTCGTCATGTTTATGAATACTGAACATTTTGAACATTTAAAATTTCCATCAGCACTTTTATATTGAGATAGCCAGTTTCTACCTTTATTGGATAGGAAGTGGCTTTTGACTAGTTTATCTTTATGATTTAAGGAATATAATCCTTCCACATAAATTGCAACACACAGCAATGATCGCCTGAGCACAGTAATTCAGTGCATTTGCTTTAGTAAAGGGCGGTAGCTGTTTCGAATTACATACCCATAGATACTCTGACTATCAACTATATATCAACAGTTTAGCATCGGTATATTCAACTATGGGACATAATTCCTCTATATTAGTGCTGGGAATTGTTACCATTTTCCTGTGACTTTAACAGAATTTTTGAACTTTAATTTATCCTCTCGCACATACAGTTTTGTTTTGAGAGCTCTCCAACATGATTATTAATATATACTTTTTGGTATTAATATTGCACTATGATAGGAGTTGAATGGCCAGATTTACTGTCTTATATTTAATGCCTTGAGGTTTCTCCAATAAATGCTCCCCTTCTTGCGGTGAATTTATGCATTATGCATTGTTTTTCTACTGTACATTGTTATGTTGAGGTTCCTTAGACCCAGGGAAATATATCCATATATTTTGTGGGATTAGTTAGTGCTGGACAGGATTTGCTGATATGTCTTTTGTTGTCTAATATATATATATATATATATATATATATATATATATATATATATATATATATATATATATATATATATATATATATATATTTATATATATATTTATATACAGGGGTGGAAAAATATTACTATGGTTTACTAGTTAGGAATCAAAAGCTACTAGCCCAGAGGGAAAATTTACTAGCCCACTCAATATTACAGATGGGAAAAAGTCAAATTTCTAAGTCGTCCGCTGCAATTTCTAAGTCGTCCGGGACCACTGAAAATTTCAAGCCCTGCTTATATACATATATATTTATGTGTTAATATGTGTAGACCACAATGTAAAGGCACTTTCAGTTTGCATTGCACCTGATCTGTAATACCAGTTAGGGATGTGCGAATGTGTTTATATCTGAATTCGAATGTTAGAACGAATGTTATTGTAGAAATTCGATTTACATAACAGAATGTTGATAAGAACGAATATTCTTAAAAAATCGATTTTTCGAATGTTATTTACGGTTTTTCAAATGTCACATTCGAATTCGAATGTCACATTCAAATTTCAATGTCACATTTAAATTCGAATGTCACATTCGAATTCGAATGTTGCATTCGAATATCACATTCAAATTCGAATATTACATTTATAAAACACAATTGTAGACTAGAAACACTATTTCGAATGTCACATTCGAATCGAATATCACATTCGAATCGAATCTCACATTTGAATATGAATATTACATCTATAAAACACAGTATTAGACTAGAAGTACTATTTCGAATTTGAATGTCACATTCGAATCGAATATCACATTCGAATCGAATATCACATTTAAAACACAGTATTAGACTAGTAATACTATTTCAAATTCGAATGTGACATTTATTAAACATAGTTGTAGACTAGAAATACTATTTCAAATTTGAATGTCACATTCGAATATTATATTTCGAAATTGAATGAATACATAGCTAAACATTCTATTATTCGAACGAATATTTTCTAATTTTATTGAAAAACTCGAAAACCAAAATTCGAAAATAGAATGTTAGAATGTTATATAAACATTCGAAATTCGATTCGAATGGACGTATCAAAATTCCTTTTAAATTTAGAATTTTTAGAAATATTCGCCCATGCCTAATACCAGTGCACATTTGCATGCGCTGGTATTACAAAGTGGAGCACAAAATATTACTTTTGCTAATATTACTTCTAAGTCGTCTGGAACCACTGGAAATTTCAAGCCCTGCTTACATACATATATATTTATGTGTTAATATGTATATATAGACATCTTATCACATACATATATATGTATATAAGCATATACATATGTATTTACAGGGAAAACACAGTTCCCATAGACTACAATGTAAAGGCACTTTTCAGTTTGCATTGCACCTGATCTGTAATACCAGTGCACATTTGCATGCGCTGGTATTACAAAGTGAAGCATAATAATAATAATAATAATACCAGTGCACGCGCTACCATAGTCTCCAATGAGAAGTAGCACAGGCAATGGGTAAGTCGCACAGCGATGGGCAGCAAATGTAAATATATATATATATATGTACACATATTAACACATAAATATATACTGTATGTATAAAAGCATATACATATATATTGTCAGGGAACACACAGTTCCCATAGACCACAATGTAAAGACACTTTTCAGTGCCATTTTTTTTCTACTATCCCACAGCTGCCAACTTTAGCCCCCAAAACCGCTAAGTGCAGTTTTAAAAAAAAAATGCAATTTAAAAAAAAAAAAAAAAAGTACAAAACACTTAAAGTGAAGGTTAATTTTCATGTGAAAGTGCCCGGTTTTTAAAAAAACTATTAAAAACAGGGGCACTTTCATTCATGAAAATTGACATTGCACCGTATTTTAAAAATACTTACCTTGTTCTTCTGAAACGCTGGATCGGCGTTCTGAAACGATGCCCCGCCTACTTCTTCCTGGTTTACTTAACCAGTAATGACGAAACCGGCTTCCTCCAATCACAGAAATTGCCTCAGGCGATGATTACCCTGGGGGGGAAGCTGTGATTGGAGGATGTCGGAATCATCATTGCTGATATATGAAGAGGCTTGCAACGGGCTGGTGAAGCACTGGAGCGGCTTCAAGAAGAAAAGGTAAGTATATTTAAAAAATGAAATGTCAATTTTCATGAATGAAAGTGCCCTTGTTTTTAATAGTTTTTTTAAAAACCCGGGCACTTTTACATGAAAATTGACCTTCACTTAATTAAGTTAACCATATATCTGATCTTGTTTATTTTATAAGCGCTAATTGCTACCACAAGCTTGTAGTAGCAATAACCAGCCACTTGTAATGGCTAGTTATTTATCGCACGCATGCAAACGGGCAAATTTGCCCATTTGCGGAAGAGTGATAAGTTAGTGCTCCACCTGTAATCTAGACCAAAATTGGCTAAGCACCCTGGTGTGACAATGGATTAGCAGCATATTGCTTAAAAAACTTTCCAACTTACTTCTAAAATTGCTTTGTTCTCTTGGTATCCTTTGTTGAATAATAGGCTAGGTAGGCTGACAGGATCTTAGGAGAGTGCACATGTCTTTGCACACATAAGCCCAACAGGAGTATACATTCTTCATGTGCGCTAACCAAACATGAGTTATGTTAAGGTGCATTATGTATTTATTAAATATTGAAAAATATTAATAATTAATATAAACAATTATTTTAGATGTACTGAAATATTCTAAAAAAATTAGGCCTAGATTTGGAGTTTGGCGTTAGCCGTGAAAACCAGCGTTAGAGGCTCCTAACGCTGGTTTTAGGCTAACTCTGGTATTTGGAGTCAGTCAAAAAAGGGTCTAACGCTCACTTTTCAGCCGCAACTTTTCCATACCGCAGATCCCCTTACGTAAATTGCGTATCCTATCTTTTCAATAAGATTTTTCTAACTCCGGTATTTAGAGTCATGGCTGAAGTGAGCATTAGAACTCTAACGACAAAACTCCAGCCGCAGGAAAAAAGTCAGTAGTTAAGAGCTTTCTGGGCTAACGCCGGTTCATAAAACTCTTAACTACTGTACTCTAAAGTACACTAACACCCATAAACTATCTATGTACCCCTAAACCGAGGTCCCCCCACATCGCCGCCACACGATTAAATTTTTTAACCCCTAATCTGCCGACCGCCAACTACGTTATCTTTATGTACCCCTAATCTGCTGCCCCTAACACCGCCGACCCCTATATTATATTTAGTAACCCCTAACCTGCCCCCCACAACGTCGCCGCCAGCTACCTACACTTATTAACCCCTAATCTGCCGACCGCAAAGCGCCGCCACCTACGTTATCCTTATGTACCCCTAATCTGCTGCCCCTAACACCGCCGACCCCTATATTATATTTATTAACCTCTAATCTGCCCCCCACAACGTCGCCTCCACCTGCCTACACTTATTAACCCCTAATCTGCCGAGCGGACCTGAGCGCTACTATAATAAAGTTATTAACCCCTAATCCGCCTCACTAACCCTATAATAAATAGTATTAACCCCTAATCTGCCCTCCCTAACATCGCCGACACCTAACTTCAATTATTAACCCCTAATCTGCCGACCGGAGCTCACCGCTATTCTAATAAATGTATAAACCCCTAAAGCTAAGTCTAACCCTAACACTAACACCCCCCTAAGTTAAATATAATTTACATCTAACGAAATTAATTAACTCTTATTAAATAAATGATTCCTATTTAAAGCTAAATACTTACCTATAAAATAAATCCTAATATAGCTACAATATAAATTATAATTACATTGTAGCTATTTTAGGATTAATATTTATTTTACAGGCAACTTTGTAATTATTTTAACCAGGTACAATAGCTATTAAATAGTTAAGAACTATTTAATAGTTACCTAGTTAAAATAATTACAAAATTACCTGTCAAATAAATCCTAACCTAAGTTACAATTAAACCTAACACTATACTATCATTAAATTAATTAAATAAAATACCTACAATTACCTACAATGAAACCTAACACTACACTATCAATACATTAATTAAATACAATACCTACAAATAACTACAATGAAATAAACTAACTAAAGTACAAAAAATAAAAAAATATCTACAAACATAAGAAAAATATTACAACAATTTTAAACTAATTACACCTACTCTAAGCCCCCTAATAAAACAACAAAGCCCCCCAAAATAAAAAATGCCCTACCCTACCCACATACCCCTAATCTAACCCAAACCCCCCTTAAATAAACCTAACACTAAGCCCCTGAAGATCTTCCTACCTTGTCTTCACCATACCAGGTTCACCGATCGGTCCTGAAGAGCTCCTCCGATGTCCTGATCCAAGCCCAAGCGGGGGGCTGAAGATGTCCATGATCCGGTAGAAGTCTTCATTCAAGCGGGGCAGAAGAGGTCTTCCATCCGATTGAAGTCTTTATCCAAGCGGGGCAGAAGAGGTCTTCCATCCGATTGAAGTCTTCATCCAGGCGGCATCTTCTATCGACATCCATCTGGAACGGAGCGGCAGCATCCTGAAGACCTCCGACGCGGAACATCCATCCTGGCCGACGACTGAACGACGAATGACGGTTCCTTTAAATGACGTCATCCAAGATGGTGTCCCTCGAATTCCGATTGGCTGATAGGATTCTATCAGCCAATCGGAATTAAGGTAGGAATATTCTGATTGGCTGATGGAATCAGCCAATCAGATTTAGCTTGCATTCTACTGGCTGATCGGAACAGCCAATAGAATGCGAGCTCAATCTGATTGGCTGATTGGATCAGCCAATCGGATTGAACTTGATTCTGATTGGCTGATTCCATCAGCCAATCAGAATATTCCTACCTTAATTCCGATTAGCTGATAGAATCCTATCAGCCAATCGGAATTTGAGGGATGCCATCTTGGATGACATCATTTAAAGGAACAGTCATTCGTCGTTCAGTCGTCGGCCAGGATGGATGTTCCGCGTCGGAGGTCTTCAGGATGCTGCCGCTCCGTTCCAGATGGATGTCGATAGAAGATGCCGCCTGGATGAAGACTTCAATCGCATGGAAGACCTCTTCTGCCCTGCTTGGATGAAGACTTCAATCGGATGGAAGACCTCTTCTGCCCCGCTTGGATGAAGACTTCTACCGGATCATGGACATCTTCAGCCCCCCGCTTGGGCTTGGATCAGGACATCGGAGGAGCTATTCAGGAACGATCGGTGAACCTGGTATGGTGAAGACAAGGTAGGAAGATCTTCAGGGGCTTAGTGTTAGGTTTATTTAAGGGGGGTTTGGGTTAGATTAGGGGTATGTGGGTGGTGGGTTGTAATGTTGGGGGGGTATTGTATGTTTTTTTACAGGCAAAAGAGCTGAACTTCTTGGGGCATGCCCCGCAAAGGGCCCTGTTCAGGGCTGGTAAGGTAAAAGAGCTTTTAACTTTAGTAATTTAGAATAGGGTAGGGCATTTTTTTATTTTGGGGGGCTTTGTTGTTTTTTTAGGGGGCTTAGAGTAGGTGTAATTAGTTTAAAATTGTTGTAATATTTTTCTTATGTTTGTAGATATTTTTTTATTTTTTGTAACTTAGTTCTTTTTTATTTTTTGTACTTTAGTTAGTTTATTTCATTGTAGTTATTTGTAGGTATTGTATTTAATTAATGTATTGATAGTGTAGTGTTAGGTTTAATTGTAGGTAATTGTAGGTATTTTATTTAATTAATTTAATGATAGTATAGTGTTAGGTTTAATTGTAACTTAGGTTAGGATTTATTTGACAGGTAATTTTGTAATTATTTTAACTAGGTAGCTATTAAATAGTTCTTAACTATTTAATAGCTATTGTACCTGGTTAAAATAATTACAAAGTTGCCTGTAAAATAAATATTAATCCTAAAATAGCTACAATGTAATTATAATTTATATTGTAGCTATATTAGGATATATTTTACAGGTAAGTATTTAGCTTTAAATAGGAATAATTTATTTAATAAGAGTTAATTAATTTCGTTAGATGTAAATTATATTTAACTTAGGGGGGTGTTAGTGTTAGGGTTAGACTTAGCTTTAGGGGTTAATACATTTATTAGAATAGCGGTGAGCTCCGGTCGGCAGATTAGGGGTTAATAATTGAAGTTAGGTGTCGGCGATGTTAGGGAGGGCAGATTAGGGGTTAATACTATTTATTATAGGGTTAATGAGGTGGATTAGGGGTTAATAACTTTATTATAGTAGCGCTCAGGTCCACTCGGCAGATTAGGGGTTAATAAGTGTAGGCAGGTGGAGGCGACATTGTGGGGGGCAGATTAGGGGTTAATAAATATAATATAGGGGTCGGCAATGTTAGGGTAGCAGATTAGGGGTACATAGGTATAATGTAAGTAGCGACGGTGTCCGGAGCGTTAGATTAGGGGTTAATAATAATATGCAGGGGTCAGCGGG
Source organism: Bombina bombina (assembly GCF_027579735.1). Lineage (NCBI taxonomy): Eukaryota > Metazoa > Chordata > Amphibia > Anura > Bombinatoridae > Bombina > Bombina bombina. The sequence goes on from NC_069502.1 coordinate 975,727,904, forward strand.
GGCGGCAGAATAGGGGTTAATAAGTGTAAGCTTAGGGGTGTTTAGACTCGGGGTACATGTTAGAGTGTTAGGTGCAGACGTAGGAAGTGTTTACGCATAGCAAACAATGGGGCTGCGTTAGGAGCTGAACGCAGCTTTTTTGCAGGTGTTAGTTTTTTTTCAGCTCAAACAGCCCCATTGTTTCCTATGGGGGAATCGTGCACGAGCACGTTTTTGAGGCTGGCCGCTTGCGTAAGCAACTCTGGTATCGAGAGTTGAAGCTGCGTTAAATATGCTCTACGCTCCTTTTTTGGAGCCTAACGCAGCCTTTATGTGGACTCTCAATACCAGAGTTATTTTTATGGTGCGGCCAGAAAAAAGCCGGCGTTAGCTACGCGGGTCCTTACCGACAAAACTCTAAATCTTGGCCTTAGTAAATATTTATATATATACAGTATATGTATATTACAGTAACTATAATAACTATAATAATTATTAATAATAATTATTATTTATATTGTATTCTTTTTCACACTAAATATTTAGGCAGCTGAAGATAACTAATGCTTCATGTGCGCTGACATGACACTGCGTTAGACCTAAAGCGCAGTACCATATATATATATATATATATATATATATATATATATATATATATATATATATATATATACACACACATACATATACATATATACACATACACACACACATAGGTATATATATAAATAGATATATTTGAATAGAAATATTTTTTTAAAATAAAATTAACATTTTTCTGTATGTGAAGAACATTGGAATGTGAAATTATAATAACTGTCGGGTTAGCGCACAAGCAATACATTTTAGTTTTTTCTTCTGTACTGTTCATTAAAGTCTATCGGAAAAATAAGTTAGCATGGTTCCAATACCCGAAGTCCTGAAGTTAGCATGTGTTGCAAAACTTTTACTTTCACCTTGTGATACCAGCGCCAACTTGCACGCACGAAAATATTAGTTCTGGCAGTGTTATCGCTCGATTGAAAGTGCTAAATAGAGCTCCATTTGTAATATGGGGCTCAATCTGCGATATTTGCTCACCACTTTGTAATACCGGCACACGCAAATGAGACACGGCATGAGAACTAGAACAGGAAAGGTGGTAAGTTGCACAGCGATGGGCAGCAACTGTAAATATTTATTTGTTATTTATTTGAACATAATTGTGCAAGATGATAACTAGAATTAAAAAAGGCAATCAAGCAATAAGAATAGTTTTTCAAAACTTAGTGGCAAATTATTTTTAAGGAACAGAACAGAAGCATCTCTGCATGATCAGCTATTAGTAAGGAGGTTCGACTCTAAGTTGAACAGTCTTTCACTTTCCACACTACTGCATGGGGCAGAAATATATTTTTGGGCCATTTTAGCCAGAGCTAGAAATCTCAGTTTATTAACTGCCCAGTACTTCAGGGGTTTGTCTGAACGAGGTACAGTGATCTCTCCTACAATAATACAAATAACAACAATTTATATTGGCAGAACAGTAGTAAACAATTTTTAGTTTAGTCTCCACTCCAGCTTAAAATGAAATGGGAACATGCAGTTTGAAAAAACGTCACAAGATAGCATATGGGTAGGAAGTGGAGGTATCGGTTTAAGTATCGGTGCATTTAGACGAGTACAAGTACTCATGCAAATACTTGGTGTCAGTACCGATACCGATACTAGTATCGGTATCGATGCAACCCTAATATATATATATATATATATATATATATATATATATATATATATATATATATATATATATATATATATGTTTATATACAGGGGTGGAAAAATATCACTGGTTTACTAGTCAGGGGTCAAAGCTACTAGCCCAGAGGGAAAAGTTATTAGCCCACCCAATGTTAAAGATAGGAAAAAGTTAAATTTCTAAGTCGTCCGCTGCAATTTCTAAGTCGTCCGGGACCACTGGAAATTTCAAGCCCTGCTTACATACATATATATTTTTGTGTTAATATGTGTATATAGACATCTTATCACATACATATATATGTATATAAGCATGTACATATATATTTACAGGGAAAACACAGTTCCCATAGACTACAATGTATAGGCACTTTTCAGTTTGCATTGCACCTGATCTGTAATACCAGTGCACATTTGCATGCGCTGGTATTACAAAGTGAAGCACAAAATATTACTTTTGCTAAAGCGATATTTGCGCACCTCTTTGTAATACCAGTGCACGCGCTACCATAGTCTCTAATGAGAACTAGCACAGACAATGGGTAAGTCGCACAGCGATGGGCAGCAAATGTAAATATATATGTACATTCTTTTATATATATATATATATATATATATATATATATATATATATATATATATATATATATATATATATACTGTATATGTACACATATTAACACATAAATATATACAGTATGAATACAGCATATACATATATATTGTCAGGGAACAGACAGTTCCCATAGACCACAATGTAAAGACACTTTTCAGTGCCGTTTTTTTTCTACTACCCCACAGCCACCGACTTTAGCCCCCAAAACTGCTAAGTGCAGTTTTAAAAAAAAAATGCTAATTAACAAAAAAAACATAGAAAACACTTAAGTTTGGGGGCATTTGGGGGACATTTATAAAAATCAACCAGAGATCTTATAAGCACTAATTGCTACCATGAGCTTGCAATAGCAATAACCAGCCACTTGTAATGGCTAGTTATTTATCGCACGCCCGCAAACGGGCGAATTTGCCCATTTACAGGAGCTTGATAAGTTAGCGCTCCACTTGTAATCTAGCCCAAAATTGGCTAAGCACCCCAGTATGAAAATTGATTAGCAGCATATTGCTTAAACAACTTTCCAACTTACTTCTAAATTTGCTTTGTTCTCTTGGTATCCTTTGTTGAATAATAGGCTAGGTAGGCTGACAGGATCTTAGGAGAGTGCACATGTCTTTGCGCACATAAGCCCAACAGGAGTATACATTCTTCATGTCCGCTAACTAAACATGAGTTATATTAAGGTGCGTTATGTATTTATTAACGGCTAGATTTTGAGATTTGTCGATAATGACCTGCGTAGCTAACGCTGTTTTTTTTCCCCCCGCACCTTTTAAATATCGCTGGTATTTAGAGTTCACAGAATGGCTGCGTTAGGCTCCAAAAAAGGAGTGTAGAGCATAATTTACCGCCACTGCAACTCTCAATACCAGCGGTGCTTACGGACGCGGCCAGCTTCAAAAACGTGCTCGTGCACGATTCCCCCATAGGAAACAATGGGGCAGTTTGGGCTGAAAAAAAACCTAACACCTGCAAAAAAGCAGCGTTCAGCTCCTAATGCAGCCCTATTATTTCCTATGGGTAAACACTTCCTATGTCTGCACCTAACACCCAAACATGTACTCCAAGTCTAAACACCCCTAACCTTACACTTATTAACCCCTAATCTGAAGCCCCTGCTATTGCTGACACCTGCATATTTTTTTAACCCCTAATCTGCCGCTCCGTACACCGCCGCAACCTACATTATACCTATGTACCCCTAATCTGATGCCCATAACACCGCCGATCCCTATATTATATATATTAACCCCTAATCTGCCCCCCCACAACGTCGCCGCCAGCTACCTACAATAAATAACCCCTAATCTGCCGACCGGACCTCACCGCTACTATAATAAATGTATTAACCCCTAATGAGCCTCACTCCCGCCTCAATAACCCTATAATAAATAGTATTAACCCCTAATCTGCCCTCCCTAACATCGCTGACACCTAACTTCAAGTATTAACCGCTAATCTGCGGACCGGACCTCACCGCTACTCTAATAAATTTATTAACCCCTAAAGCTAAGTCTAACCCTAACCCTAACACCCCCCTAAGTTAAATATAATTTAAATCTAACAAAATTAATTAACTCTTATTAAATAAATTATTCCTATTTAAAGCTAAATACTTACCTGTAAAATAAATCCTAATATAGCTACAATATAAATTATAATTATATTGTAGCTATTTTAGGATTAATATTTATTTTACAGGCAACTTTGTATTTATTTTAACCAGGTACAATAGCTATTAAATAGTTATTAACTATTTAATAGTTACCTAGCTAAAATAATTAAAAATTACCTGTAAAATAAATCCTAACCTAAGTTACAATTAAACCTAACACTACACTATAAATAAATTAATTAAATAAAATACCTACAATTATCTACAATTAAACCTAACACTACACTATCAATAAATTAATTAAATACAATACCTACAAATAAATACAATTAAATAAACTAACTAAAGTACAAAAAATAAAAAAAGAACTAAGTTACAAAAAATAAAAAAATATTTACAAACATTATAAAAATATTACAACAATTTTAAGCTAATTACACCTACTCTAAGCCCCCTAATAAAATAACAAATCCCCCAAAAATAAAAAAATGCCCTTCCCTATTCTAAAATACAAATAGAAAAGCTCTTTTACCTTACCAGCCCTTAAAAAGGGCCTTTTGCGGGGCATGTCCCAAAGAATTCAGCTCTTTTGCCTGTAAAAAAAAACATACAATACCCCCCAACATTACAACCCACCACCCACATACCCCTAATCTAACCCAAACCCCCCTTAAATAAACCTAACACTAAGCCCCTGAAGATCTTCCTACCTTATCTTCCGGGTCGGGTATCACCGATCGGTCCAGGCTCTGAAGTCTTCATCCAAGCCCAAGCGGGGGCTGAAGACATCCATCCTCCGGCTGAAGTCTTGATCCAAGCGGCAGCTGAAGAGGTCCATCATCGGGGCTGAAGTCTTCATCCTATCCGGGCAGAAGAGGAGGTCCGGACCGGTAGACATCTTCATCCAAGCGGCATCTTCTATCTTCTTCCATCCGTCGACGAGCGGCTCCATCTTCAAGACCTCCGGCGCAGATCCATACTCTTCTTCCGACATCCTAACACAGAATGAAGGTTCCTTTAAGGGAAGTCATCCAAGATGGCGTCCCTCGAATTCCGATTGGCTGATAGGATTCTATCAGCCAATCGGAATTAAGGTAGGAAAATTCAGATTCAAGTGCAATCCAATTGGCTGATTGGATCAGCCAATCAGATTGAGCTCGCATCGGAACAGCCAATAGAATGCAAGCTCAATCTGATTGGCTGATTGTATCAGCCAATCGGATTGAACTTGAATCTGATATTTGTATTTTAGAATAGGGTAGGGCATTTTTTTATTTTGGGGGGCTTTGTTATTTTATTAGGGGGCTTAGAGTAGGTGTAATTAGCTTAAAATTGTTGTAATATTTTTATAATGTTTGTAAATATTTTTTATTTTTTGTAACAGTTCTTTTTTTATTTTTTGTACTTTAGTTAGTTTATTTAATTGTATTTATTTGTAGGTATTGTATTTAATTAATTTATTGATAGTGTAGTGTTAGGTTTAATTGTAGATAATTGTAGGTATTTTATTTAATTAATTTATTGATAGTGTAGTGTTAGGTTTAATTGTAACTTAGGTTAGGATTTATTTTACAGGTAATTTTGTAATTATTTTAACTAGGTAACTATTAAATAGTTAATAACTATTTAATAGCTATTGTATCTGGTTAAAATAAATACAAAGTTGCCTGTAAAATAAATATTAATCCTATAATAGCTACAATATAATTATAATTTATATTGTAGCTATATTAGGATTTATTTTACAGGTAAGTATTTAGCTTTAAATAGGAATAATTTATTTAATAAGAGTTAATTTATTTCGTTAGATTTAAATTATATTTAACTTAGGGGGGTGTTAGGGTTAGGGTTAGACTTAGCTTTAGGGGTTAATACATTTATTAGAGTAGTGGTGAGGTCCGGTCGGCAGATTAGGGGTTAATAATTGTAGGTAGGTGGAGGCGACATTGGGGGCGGCAGATTAGGTGTTAATAAATATAATATAGGGGTCGGCGGTGTTAGGGGCAGCAGATTAGGGGTTAATAGGGATAACGTAGGTGGCAGCAGTGTGCGGTCGGCAGATTAGGGGTTAAAAAAATTTAATACAGTGGCGGCGATGTGGGGGGACCTCCGTTTAGGGGTACATAGGTAGTTTATGGGTGTTAGTGTACTTTAGAGCACAGTAGTTAAGAGCTTTATGAACCGGCGTTAGCCCAGAAAGCTCTTAACTCCTGGCTTTTTGCTGCGGCTGGAGTTTTGTCGTTAGATTTCTTCACTTCAGCCACGACTCTAAATACCGGCGTTAGAAAGATCCCATCGAAAAGATAGGATACGCAATTGACGTAAGGGGATCTGCGGTATGGAAAAGTCGCGACTGCAAAGTGAGCGTTAGACCCTTTCCTAACTGACTCTAAATACCAGCGGTAGCCCAAAACCAGCGTTAGGAGCCCCTTTTGACGGATAACACCAAACTCTAAATCTAGCCATAAATATTGAAAAATATTAATAATTAATATAAATAATTATTTTAGATGTACTGAAAAATGTAGCATATATATATATATATATATATATATATATATATATATATATGTATATTACAGTAACTATAATAACTATCGGCTAGATTACGAGTTTTGCGTTATGGCTCATAAAGCTGCTTATTCACTACCGCTGCTATTACGAGTCTTGTAGGTATAACTGTACCGCACACCTTTTTGGCCGTAACGCAACGTAACTACCGCACCTTTCAAAAAGTCATTTTTCAATGGGACTTCCATAGCGCTGGTATAACGAGTTTTGCCTGTCCGAAAAGTGAGCGGTACAGCCTATACCAACAAGATTCGTACCGCCATCTAAGGTCAGTAGTTATGGGTTTTGCGCTACAAAGCTGTAGCATAAAACTCATAACTAAAGTGTTACAAAGTACACTAACACCCACAAACTACCTTTTAACCCCTAAACTGATGCCCTCATGCATTGCAAACACTATAATTAAAATATTAACCCATAATCTGCCGCTCCAGACATCGCCACCACTTTAATAAACATATTAATCCCTAAACCGCTGAACTCCTGCCTCGCAAACACTAGTTAAATATTATTAACCCCTAATCTGCTGCTCCCAATGTCGCTGCCACCTACATAAATTTATTAACCCCTAATCTGCCGTCCCCAACATCGCCGTCACCACTATACTAAAGTTTTTAACCCCTAACCCCCCTAACTTTAATATAATTAAAATAAATTTAAATAAAAATTACTATCATTACCTAACTAATTCCTATTTAAAACAAAATACTTATCTATAAAATAAACCCTAAGCTAGCTACAATATTACTAATAGTTACATTGTAGCTATCTTAGGTTTTATTTTTATTTCACAGCTAAGTTTGTATTTATTTTAACTAGGTAGACTAGTTAGTAAATAGTTATTAACTATTCACTAACTACATAGTTAAAATAAATACAAACTTACCTGTAAAATAAACCCTAACCTGAGTTACACTAACACCTAACATTACACTAAAATTAAATAAATTACATTAATTAAATACAATTAACTAAATTACAAACAAAAAATAAACACTAAATTACACAAAATAAAAAAAGGAAATTATCAAATATTTAAACTAATTACACCTAATCTAATAGCCCTATCAAAATAAAAAAGCCCCCCAAATAAAAAAAACCCTAGCCTACACTAAACTGCCAATAGCCCTTAAAATGGCATTTTTTTACCTGTAAAAAGGTAAAGCTCTTTTACCTGTTTAAAAAAATACAAACAACCCCCCAACAGTAAAACCCACCACCCACACAACCAATCCCCCCAAATAAAATCCTATCTAAAAAAATCTAAGCTCCCCATTGTCCTGAAAAGGACATTTGGATGGGCATTGCCCTTTTAGCTCTTTTTTGTTGTCCAAACCCCTAAGCTAAAAATAAAACCCACCCAATAAACCCTTAATAAAACCTAACACTAACACCCGAAGATCTACTTACAGTTTTTGAAGACTTCCATCCTCATCCAGCCAGGAGAAGTCTTCATCCAAGTGGGCAGAAGTCTTCATCCAAGCAGCAAGAAGTCCTCAACGAAGCCGGGAGAAGTCTTCATCCAGACGGAATCTTCTATCTTCATCCTTCCGACAAAGACATTCAGCGTGGACCATCCTCTTCTTTCGATGGCTAATGAAGAATGAAGTTTCCATTTAAATTACGTCATCCAAGATGGCGTCACTTGAATTCCGATTGGCTGATAGAATCGGAATTAAAGGGTAAAAAATCCAATCAACCAATAGGATTGAGCTTGCATTCTATTGGCTGTTTTTTTTTTTTACTTTTTTTATATATTTATTTTTAATTATTTTTCAAGATCCCCAAAACTTATACCGTTGGAAAGGTTAGACGATTTTCTTTCCAACGGTGGGTCTAAATGGTCTGTAGCTGCTTAGAGTCGTCGTCAGCACCTGACTGGGACAATATGCAACGGCTCAGAGCCGTCGTTGGCACTCAAAGGGTTAAAGTCTATTGGAAGAATAAGTTAGCAAGGTTGCAATACCCTAAGTCCTAAAGTTAGCATGTGTTGAAAAACTTTTACTTTCACCTTGTGATACCAGCACCAAGTTGTACGCACAAAAAAATTACTTCTGGCTGTGTTATCGCTTGAGTGAAAGTGCTAAATAGCGGTCCATTTGTAATATGGGGCTCAATCTGTTACACCATTCTAATAACTCTGCTTCTGAAACCTCACCATTAAATAAACAGGTTATCAACACTTTGATTCTACTATCAAAATAACAGTCAGTGCCCTGTGTTATAAATTCAGTCATAAATAAACTTGCATACGATGGGGCCATATTTAACCCCATGAGTTACAAAATTTTTTACTGTTTATAACAAATTACACCTGAGTTGGGCACGCTGATCTCTACTTTTATCTTTCAGATCTGTTCTCTAAGTGTGACCTACTAGGAAGTCTCCTTCATTGACTCAGCTGCACCCCATCGACTTGTGAATATTTATAAACTTTATTTTTGATTATTTGGGATATTCTTTTTGTTATTGTCATTGACATGAATGCATTGCTGCTATGGCAACGTTTTATGTATTTATTATACCTATCCATTTACATTTATGGAACTATCTAAGTGCTGAGGTTTTTCTAATACTATAGACATTTAAAATAAACCAATTTAGTCATAATTTCATTTGGGAAACCATTATTTTGCAAAATTTGACATTAATGTTATCATAATAACTGCTGCAAAATGAAAAGGAATAACATCCTAAAAACCTTCAAAAACAAATATGGGTTTAGTAAGGTTTGGATAATAAGTATTTTTTAAATAATAAAAGAAAATACATTGGCCTCTAGTAATCAAGCTCCGTAAGGAGCTTGATGGCCCCTGTTTCTGGCGAGTCTTCAGACTCGCCAAAAACAGCAGTTATGAAGCAGCAGTCACAAAGACCGCTGCTCCATAACCTGTCCGCCTGCTCTGAGCAGGCGGACAGACATCGCCCCGGAAATCAACCCGATCGAGTATGATTGGGTTGATTGACACCCCCTGCTGGCGGCCTTTTGGCCGCGAGTCTGCAGGGGGCGGCGTTGCACCAGCAGCTCTTGGGAGCTGCTGGTGCAATGCTGAATACGGCAAGCATATTGCTCGCCGTATTCAGCGAGGTCTGGCGGACCTGATCCGCAGTATCGGATCAGGTCCGCCAGACCTTAATAACTAGAGGCCATTGACATTGGAGGACAAATATTTTGATGACAACATACTGCTTTAAACCGTTAATGATACAGATGTACCCTGTATGTTGAGTGTCCTTAAAAGCACATGAAACAAAAATGTTTTATTTTTTAATTCAGACATAGCATGTGATATTAAATAACTTTCCAATTTACTTCTACTGTCTTATTTGTTTTACTTTCTTGGTATCTATTGTAAAAAAAGATACATAGGTACTTGCACAGATATACTTCTTGTTATTGTCATTGACATGAATGCATTGCTGCTTCTTCAAGAAAGGACACTAAGAGAAAGAAGCAAATTAGATAATAGAATTCAATTTAAATTTGAAGAAATTGTATTATTGTAACAAACAGCCTATTTGAGCATCATCTCAGTATCTGGTGGAGTGCTGTTGTTTTGAATGTGACAAATGGAAATCAATGGCTGAAAGGCTCAGCCCACCACAAGCCCCTACTGATGCACTAAACAATAACACAGTGTTTCAACAGAGGCCAGGGGTAAAAGAGCAATGAGACTAAATTTAGTAGCTGGATTCTCTCTAGCACTTTAATCAGCTCCTACAAAACAAACAGAAATATAGTAACAGAAAGTAAATGTAAGTTTATAAATTTGAATGTCAAAGAAGGACATACCTTTGTATAAGTTTAGTCTCACTATCCAAATGAATATATGCTTGCATAAGACACTTAAGGCATGATTGCAAGTGAAGCCCCCTATTTGTGGGTGAGCGATAATTAACCAGCCATTACAAGCGGCTGGTTATTGTTACTGCGAGCTCGCGGTAGCAATTAGTACTCAGAAAATTAACCAGAAATCCGATCTCTGATTAATTTTCTAAAAGTGCTCCAAATGCCCTCAACATAGAGAACATTATAGCTTTCTATTAAAAAAAAATGGGGTCTAAAGTTGGTGGGAGTGGGATGTTAGAAAAAAAAAAAATCTTTACATTGCGGTCTATGGGAACTGTGTGTTTACAAATATTAACACATAAATATATATGTATATTAGCATATAAATATATATTTACAAATGCTGCAATGGCTGCGCTACTTACCCTACTCACTGCACTAAAGTTCTGATGCTGTCTCTGACGGCATCAGAACGAGGCTTCCATTGAAGCCTATGTAAGAACTCTTTCATGAGCACAATGCTTCCCAGCAATGCGAATGTGAGCTCATGTTTGCATTACTGTTAACTTGTAATACCAGCGCACATTAGCGTACACTGGCATTACACAGTAGAGCGAAAATATCACTTTCTTGAAAGCACTATTTAGCACTCCACTTGTAATCTGGCCCTTAATGCAGTTCTCCTGATAGCAGAGGTATCCAGGATAAAGGTAAAGTTAGTCAGACAGTACAGGTCAACACCTCACAGGGAAAAGCAGCACAACATCATTTAACAAATGAAGAGCCCAGAAACAAGACAAAATCGAATACCAAGTCAGTCACAAACAAGGGGTCAATACAAAAGTGAAGTCAGGGGAAGCAGAAGTCAAGCCAGTGGGGCATATGTATCAAGCTCCGAATGGAGCTTGATGCCCCATGTTTCTGGCGAGCCTGCAGGCTCGCCAGAAACAGCAGTTATGAAGCAGCGGTCACAAAGACCGCTGCTCTATAACCTATCCGCCTGCTCTGAGCAGGCGGACAGACATTGCCACAATACAACCAGTTCGAGTACGATCGGGTTGATTGACACCCCCCTGCTGGCGGCCTATTGGCCACGAGTCTGCAGGGGGTGGTGTTGCACCAGCAGCTCTTGTGAGCTGCTGTTGGAATGCTGAATATGGCGAGCGTATTGCTCACCGTATTCAGCGAATTCTGGCGGACCTGATCCGCAGTGTCGGATCAGGTCCGCCAGACCTTGATACATATGCCCCAGTATGTCCAAGTAGTAATTGCCAGAGTAAGAGGTTCAGTAACCTAATACAGAAGCAACCACATGCTACAAACACAGAACTTGTATAGACTACTGCAATTAAATCCTAACTGATTTCTTAGACTTCCTTAAAGGTACAGTATGCCTAATTGCAGGAACAGAAATCACTGTTATAATAACAGAGCTCTCGTCTCAAGCACAACCTCAGGGTGTACCTACATGGTTTGGACAGATGAGACCTATGAAATGAAGCTACCAAATGAGGAGCATAAATATCACTTTCAGGCTCCCAAGAATTATCCTCAGGAGCACAACCCTTTCCAACTGACTGAAGATATCAGAAAACAAAATGGTGGACACACGAGACGTTGAGAAGATTAATGGGGGTAAAATGGGGTCTGATTTTGAATCACAAAACAGTCTTACATCAGTAGAGGTGTGCAGGGGCTAGAGAGGGGCCCTAAAGGGGAACATAGGATGCTCTGCAAGAGGGAAGGTAGAAACGAATGGGAAAATGAGAGAGGCCGTCATAATGGCTGGGGTTGAGAAGGGGGACAGTATGGGTGGAAGGCTGCATCTTTGAAATGTGGGGGGCAGAGAAAAGTTTACTAGGTAGTAAGTAGGAATTAGAGGCTCTACACATTTTATCCAAATCAGTAATAAAATTGGATGGGGGAACAGACTCAGTTTCTAAATTATTAGTACAATTTTCAGAACACTTTTTAGACAAAAACTCCGGTTTGAAGATTTAACCATATCAAACTTTAATTTTTTTCACATGAAAATTTCCAATACACATTCAAGGATGCAAGTCTCAAACTTGTAATGGCTGGTTATTTATTGAGCGCCCACAAACGGACAAATATGCACGTTTGCGGGTACGTGATAAATTAGCGCTCTACTTGTAATCTAGCCCAAAATTAATCATCATAAATAAGCATCATTGCATCCAAAAAAAGAATTCCATGTATTAAGGGCTTAATTCCCAATTAATAACAAAGTAAGGGCCCATTTAGTCTATACAGGTGGCTCTCGTTTTACAACGGTTCAATTTACACTGTTTCAGAATAACAACCTTTTTTCCAGTCATGTGACTGCTATTGAAAAGCATTGAGAAGCAGTGCATTTATTAAAATAGCCAGTAGGTAGAGCTGTCCGCTTGTGTTGCAGCAAAGCCAAGCAAGCTGAAGTTAATCAGTTTAACAAGACCTGAGCTATCAAGCAGATTTCAAAGGATCAAGATCTTCTGGTCTATAACTCAGTCCAGATTGGAATGCATAGAAAGAACTGTTTGCAGAAAAATGCAAGTGAAGTCTGTGTTGTGTGATTATTTTATTAGGTTTATAATGCTGTTTAGCAAATGTTTTTGTTCATTTAACTTAGTTTAATTATATATTATGTGTTGTGTGATTATTTTATTAGGTTCATAATGCTGTTTAGCATTTAAAGTCTTCATTCCAAAGCTTTTAAAATAATGTATTAGGTATTACTTATGACAATTTTGAGAGGGGCCTGGAACCTATTTCCCTCACTTCCCATTGACTTACATTATAAACTGGGTTTCAATTTACAACGGTTTCGATTTACAACCATTCCTTCTGGAACCTAACCCCGGCGTAAACTGAGGGCTACCTGTATATGTGTGCATATGTATTTATATGTGTATATGAAACACACACAAATAAATCAGCGCTGAAATGGGAATGAGAACAGAACCAAATAAATAATATTTATTTCCAACAGCAGTAAAGGAATATATAATAACAGTGATTGTTGTTGTTCAAGATATTTTTTTAACCCTTTCCTGCCTGGGCTAAAGTGTCTACATCGTAAAAACTGTTCCGATGTAGACAAATTGAAACCACGCGATTGTGCACACGATTGCAAGATTTCGATTTTTGGATCGCGTCTGGGGGGCGTTTCTATAATCCTAGGAACGCCCTCCAGACCGTGATCAAATCCAGGAAGCACAGAAGGCTTCAGGACAGCCGTTGGCTATGACATTCTATTCCGTCATAACGGCTCTAAAGCCCAGTGTAATTATGACGGAATAGAATGGAATAACTGCATTAAAAGGTTAAACAATATTTGGAAAAGAAAAACAAACAGCATCACAACATACAAATAGTACCAACAAAAAAGGAAAATGGCTTTTTAGACTTATACTGATGTTGGGGTTTTTCAAATAGTAAAACACCTGGGAAGAAAGAGAGAGAAGAGAGAAAAACAAACAAAAAAATAAATAAAAATAAATGTTTTTAACATTGTTGCCATAGTGTAGGGTATGAGTTATTTGAATTGCAGGAATGTGGGAGAGTCATGGAAATTGTAGAGAAATTGGATTTGGCTTTCTGTCGATAGAGGCATAATACCCTTTCCCATTTCGAGAAAAATGCACATGTCTTATTCTCTGTAAATATCATGGCGTCATGTTGATCAATAGTCATTTGATATTGCATACGTTTAGTAAATGCCCTGAGACCAGGTGACCCTTTATTCTTATATAATAAGAGAGATATAGGGATAGAGGTATTATTGGGCACACTTAGGGTAAGAGCCTAGATAACATATGCAATTGAGCTAGAGGACGAGTTAAACATAAAACAGAACTTTTATTGATATAACACAGTTAAAATAAAAGTTCACAGGTATAAAATAAAACTGGCAAACACACAAGAATACCCTAACAAATAGGTAATTAGTGGAGATTATAGATAATATAGATAATGTTTTTTTTTTGGCTCCCATGGGTATAAGGAGAAGCTATTTGTTACTTTTAAGTATTCATGTGTTTCTCTTAAACACACGGTTTTAACACTTTTGCTCTTCTGTATAGTTAAGATGGTTCTATGCCATCCACTACATACATAGGCGCTCACACTTGCCCTACCCTACTTAATTGTTTTTTTATTTGTGGTCCTATTAGGACATTTAAAGGGACAGTCTACACCAGAATTTTTATTGTTTTAAACGATAGATAATCCCTTTATTACCCATTTCCCAGTTTTGCATAACTAACACAGTTATAATAATATACTTTTAACCTCTGTGATTATCTTGTATCTAAGCCTCTGCAAACTGCCCCTTTTTTCAGTTCTTTTGACAGACTTGCAGTCTAGCCAATCAGTGCCTTCTCCCAGATAACTTCTTGTGCACGAGCACAGTGTTATCTATATGAAATATGTGAACTAACACCCTCTAGTGGTGAAAAACTGTTAAAATGCAATCTGAAAGAGGTGGGCTTCAAGGTCTAAGAATTTAGCATATGAACCTCCTAGGTTCCAACATCTAATTATAGATTCTAATTCCCAGAGGTCCCAAGTATTAGATAGTATACATTTTTGTGATGTAATAAAATGTCGACTTTGGAGGTATGCAAAGAAATGTTTCACATTTAGACCGAATTCTGCGGTAAGGTTTGCATATGATTTAATACATTTTGCTTGTGGATCAAATGGTTGAGTGAGGTATTTTAAACCTTTTGGGCCCATACTTTAAATATAAAATAATGGGTTCCAGATATAAAATCTGGATTACCTTTTGTTGGAAGATGATTTGATAATTGGTTGTTTATTTGTAGTATCCCACAAATTTTATTCCATGCCAAAATGATGTTATAGAACATATATTTGGGAATTTTACCTTTATACGAGTGTGCATTGTTTTGGTGTAACAGGGCCTTTAGGGATAAGGGAGAAACCAGAGCTTCCTCCTCCTCACAGTGCGAAATGTAACTGCCTCCGAGAGCCAATCCAGAGCTGTCTTTGCTAAACAAGCCAAAATTATAGAATCTAAGATTAAGGAATACAAGACCTCCATTATTTTTAGGCTGTGAGAGATTAGCTATTGAAACACGCGCTTTATGTTTCCCTCTGAGAAATTTAGAGCATTGAGAATAAAAAGCTTGTATGCCTTTGTTATATAAAAAAGCCATGATATTTTGCAACAAAAATATTATCTTAGGAAATAATAAAAATTTTAGTAAAGTTATCTTAGCAGAGAGTTTCAGGGGGAGTTTGGCCCAATTCTTAAGAGACAAGTTACATTTCTGACATATGGGTGGAAAGTTGCTTTGGTACCATTCATTTAGATTCTTAGTTAAGATAATACCCAGATATTTGATCTTTTTTCAGCATGAATGAAAGGGTTATTTTAACAGCTATCTTTTTGTTTATTAATCCACAAAATTTCAAATTTTTTAAGATTCATTCTGTAACCAGAGAATGCGCTATATATATATATATATATAGTCCATATGTAGAAAGTAACAGCACCACTGCATCAATATTCTTAAAGGTGAATTATTTCTTTATTGGAGATATCACAACAATAAAACAGCGACGTTTCGGACCTACATGGTCCTTAATCATGCATAGTTAAAACACAGTAAAACACACATTTAAAAAGGGTGGTTTGACCAATCAGATTTCAGCTCACATTCTTAATTGAATTAACCCATGCCTATCCAGGCATGATAATATGCATATTACTTTTTCTATTAGTGGACTCTAGTGGTAGCATATTGAATGACACCCTATCAAAATTTATAAAAACAAATACAGATCATAGTCCCTATTCAGACCATAAGGGTACAATGTATTTAATTTCTTGATCCACCAAACTTCCTTTTGTTTTAGTTTAAGTTCTCTGTTACCCCCTCTTCTATGTGTGGGGATATGATCGATTACTTTGAAGCGCAGCTGGCTAACAGTGTGTCCCATTTGGGTAAAATGTGCAGATACTGGCAGAGACATATCTTTAGATTTAATTGATGCCTTATGCTGACTAAACCTATCCCTGGCGGCTTGGGTGGTCTCTCCGATATAACAGAGGCCACATGGACATTTGAGTAGATAGATTACATAATTGGTTTGACAAGTGTATAGACCATTGATAGTATACTGTTTACGTTTGTCGTTTTGGGCCAAATATTTACCTCTATTGACTGAATTACATTGTGCACAGTGCAGACAAGGATAGCATCCTTTATTGGGAGTAGTCAAATAGTTAATTTCAGATTGTTTAGTTGTCCCCACATCTGCTCTGACTAGATTATCCCTTAGATTTCTCACCCGTCTATAGGATGGCATTGGTGGTAATTTGAAGGACTCGACTTCAGGATTAAATTTTGTTAATAGATGCCAGTGTTTTCTTACTGCTTTAAAAATATGTTGACTTCGCTGACTATATTCCATAGTGAGCACCAATCTATTTACATCATTTCTGGTTTTAGGTTTAGCTTTACTTTTATCAAGATCCATGATATTTTTATTTATAATCTCCTGAGGATAACCTCTTTGGATAAACTTATTACCCATAGATTGTAGCCTAAAGGGCAGTCTGTCCTGATCACTCACTATCCTCTTAGTGCGTAATAACTGGCTTCTTGGGATAGAATTGAACACTGTCTCAGGATGGAAACTTTCATATCTCAAAAGGGTGTTTCTGTCTGTAGGTTTAGTGAAGAGATCAGTGTTCAATTTATCATTTTGTATATAAACAGTGGTGTCCAAAAAGTTAATCTCATGTGATGAATATGTAAGTGTAAACTTGATGTTTGTCATTGAGGCATTAATTTCATCCACAAACTGTGTCAAAGACTCCAATGAGCCCCCCCATATGCCAAAAATATCGTCTATATACCTTAGCCATAGCTTACAACAGGAATTGAATGACTTATTGATGTAAACAAATTTATTTTCAAAGCCACTCATGAACAAATTGGCATATGAGGGGGCTACATTGGAGCCCATGGCCGTACCCCTCTTCTGCATATAATAGGTGTCCTGAAACAAAAAATAGTTGCAGTATAGAACAAGTCTTAACAGATCATCAATAAAATCTATCTGTGTTAGGTCATATAATTTACAATTGTTCAAAAAACTTTTCACAGTATCAAGGCCTGCCTCATGAGGGATAGAGGTATACAAATTAACCACATCTAGAGAAAAGATAAACCAACTTTCTTCCATTTTTACTTTTTCTAGTTTTATCAGAAAATCATTAGTGTCTTTTATAAAAGACTTCTGTTCTTTAACCATTGGGAAAAGAATTCTATCCAGAAAAATTGACACATTTGAAAAAATGGACTCTGTGCATGCCACAATGGGCCGCCCTGGTGGGGATGACATATTCTTGTGAACCTTGGGCAAGGTATAAAAAACTGGTGTTATAGGGTGTTTCTTATATAAAAAATCAAATACCTGTTTAGTTATAGTATTACATTGAACTGCCCTATCAAGAATTGTTTTTAATTCTTTTTGTATTTCAACAAGAGGATTGTGATCTAATACTTCATATACCCCTCCATCAGAGAGTTGGTGTAAAATTTCTTGAATATAATACTTAGTGTCTAGTATTACAACAGCTCCGCCCTTATCGGCATTCTTTATTGTAATATCTTTATTGTTTTTTAAGGACAACATAGCTTCATATTCATCTCTTGTAAGATTATAATTTTTCATCTCTGGATTTAAATTAAACTTTTTCATTAAATTATTGATATCCTGTTGTACAAACCTAATAAAAGTTTCCACACCAGAATTACTGGTAGGTGTTATGAATGAAGACTTTTTATGTAAATTAAGGCATTTCAGATCAAGGGGATTTGTTTGCATAACACCTTCATTTATTTGGCTTTCAACACACACACATTATTTGTATTTATATTATTGTTACCATACATAGCTTTCAGCCTGAGCATCCTGAAAAATTTGTACAAGTCTTTATCGACTTCAAATTCGTCACAGTCCTTAGTAGGGCAGAAGGAAAGTCCTTTCATTAGCAAGCTGTGTTCCGTCTCGGTTAGCTCGTATTCTGAGATATTAATTACTATACTCTCCTTGTCCTGTATGGGGGAAATGTGGTCAGGCTGTTCGTTTACCTTCATTTCCGCATACCTCGTCGGAACCTCCCTCCTTGTTGACGTCTCGGCATCTGCCGGTTTCGGTTCCAGGAGCTCCGCGTGTACATCCGTTGTTCTTTGGGATCGGCGGTGCTTCCGCCCTCCCCTCCGGTGTCTCCTTCTGAGCCGGAATCTAAAAAACTTTCCCCAGAAGATGATACTTCGGCTAGTCTGTCCTGCTCCGTTGACGCTCTCGGCATTCTCCTCCAGTGTGGTGTATCACGTATTTCGCGTTGTCTTGACGTGTGGTCACGTGACCAGTTGTACACCCGGTGATTGGTGTAATCAAGCTCATCATGTACAAACTTAGATCTTTTCCTCTCCTCAAGATCTGAACGGTATTGAGCCAACAATGTATCAATTTCTTCTTTAGTAGTTTTCAACATTTCCAAAGTATACTTTGTTTCCATTCCCCGCTCAGCTTCCAGCACCAATCCTTTTTGCTTGTCAATCTCTAACTGCAGACATTCTACAGTGAGCACAATTAAATCAAAAGAGCACTTGTTAAGTTTACTCTCAAATCTTGTTCTGTACAGTTCATGGTTAGCCAGTATGGTGGGTCTCAATTTTATCCTTAGGCCTCTAGGAATTCTTTTAATGCGGTAATATTCTGCTAGCGTAACTGAGTGCAGCTCCAGAGAAATCAATCTCCTCTTTGTTTTTTCGTATTCCTTTTTTGAATCCACTTCAGCAGAATTTCTTAAAAAGTTCCTTGAGCCCAAGGCCAATGAAGTGATGCGTGCTGCATCAATGTCAGAATAGGAAAAAGTAGCAGGTTGGATATCCTCCATAGTACCTTCACTCACTGGTAGTGCTTGTAACTCTGCTGATTCCATGTATTCCATGTTTGGTGGATCAAGAAATTAAATACATTGTACCCTTATGGTCTGAATAGGGACCATGATCTGTATTTGTATTTGTTTTTATAAATTTTGATAGGGTGTCATTCAATATGGTACCACTAGAGGCCACTAATAGAAAAAGTAATATGCATATTATCATGCCTGGATAGGCATGGGTTAATTCAATTAAGAATGTGAGCTGAAATCTGATTGGTCAAACCACCCTTTTTAAATGTGTGTTTTACTGTGTTTTAACTATGCATGATTAAGGACCATGTAGGTCCGAAACGTCGCTGTTTTATTGTTGTGATATCTCCAATAAAGAAATAATTCACCTTTAAGAATATTGATGCAGTGGTGCTGTTACTTTCTACATATGGACTGTATCTGTTTGGGTTTTTGCTGATAGCCCATTGTAACGAGCACACAGCCAGGTTAAAGTAATTCAATAAGTGCTGGACTCTATCTGTTTATTTTGCATACATGGAATCAGCAGAGTTACGTGCACTACCAGTGAGTGAAGGTACTATGGAGGATATCCAACCTGCTACTTTTTCCTATTCTGACATTGATGCAGCACGCATCACTTCATTGGCCTTGGGCTCAAGGAACTTTTTAAGAAATTCTGCTGAAGTGGATTCAAAAAAGGAATACGAAAAAACAAAGAGGAGATTGATTTCTCTGGAGCTGCACTCAGTTACGCTAGCAGAATATTACTGCATTAAAAGAATTCCTAGAGGCCTATGGATAAAATTGAGACCCACCATACTGGCTAACCATGAACTGTAGAGAACAAGATTTGAGAGTATACTTAACAAGTGCTCTTTTGATTTAATTGTGCTCACTGTAGAATGTCTGCAGTTAGAGATTGACAAGCAAAAAGGATTGGTGCTGGAAGCTGAGCGGGGAATGGAAACAAAGTATACTTTGGAAATGTTGAAAACTACTAAAGAAGAAATTGATACATTGTTGGCTCAATACCGTTCAGATCTTGAGGAGAGGAAAAGATCTAAGTTTGTACGTGATGAGCTTGATTACACCAATCACCGGGTGTACAACTGGTCACGTGACCACACGTCAAGACAACGCGAAATACGTGATACACCACACTGGAGGAGAATGCCGAGAGCGTCAACGGAGCAGGACAGACTAGCCGAAGGATCATCTTCTGGGGAAAGTTTTTTAGATTCCGGCTCAGAAGGAGACACCGGAGGGGAGGGCGGAAGCACCGCCGATCCCAAAGAACAACGGATGTACACGCGGAGCTCCTGGAATCGAAACCGGCAGATGCCGAGACGTCAACAAGGAGGGAGGTTCCGACGAGGTATGCGGAAATGAAGGTAAACGAACAGCCTGACCACATTTCCCCCATACAGGACAAGGAGAGTCTAGTAATTAATATCTCGGAATACGAGCTAACCGAGACGGAACACAGCTTGCTAATGAAAGGACTTTCCTTCTGCCCTACTAAGGACTGTGACGAATTTGAAGTCGATAAAGACTTGTACAAATTTTTCAGGATGCTCAGGCTGAAAGCTATGTATGGTAACAATAATATAAATACAAATAATGTGTGTGTGTTGAAAGCCAAATAAATGAAGGTGTTATGCAAACAAATCCCCTTGATCTGAAATGCCTTAATTTACATAAAAAGTCTTCATTCATACCACCTACCAGTAATTCTGGTGTGGAAACTTTTATTAGGTTTGTACAACAGGATATCAATAATTTAATGAAAAAGTTTAATTTAAATCCAGAGATGAAAAATTATAATCTTACAAGAGATGAATATGAAGCTATGTTGTCCTTAAAAAACAATAAAGATATTACAATAAAGAATGCCGATAAGGGCGGAGCTGTTGTAATACTAGACACTAAGTATTATATTCAAGAAATTTTACACCAACTCTCTGATGGAGGGGTATATGAAGTATTAGATCACAATCCTCTTGTTGAAATACAAAAAGAATTAAAAACAATTCTTGATAGGGCAGTTCAATGTAATACTATAACTAAACAGGTATTTGATTTTTTATATAAGAAACACCCTATAACACCAGTTTTTTATACCTTGCCCAAGGTTCACAAGAATATGTCATCCCCACCAGGGCGGCCCATTGTGGCATGCACAGAGTCCATTTTTTCAAATGTGTCAATTTTTCTGGATAGAATTCTTTTCCCAATGGTTAAAGAACAGAAGTCTTTTATAAAAGACACTAATGATTTTCTGATAAAACTAGAAAAAGTAAAAATGGAAGAAAGTTGGTTTATCTTTTCTCTAGATGTGGTTAATTTGTATACCTCTATCCCTCATGAGGCAGGCCTTGATACTGTGAAAAGTTTTTTGAACAATTGTAAATTATATGACCTAACACAGATAGATTTTATTGATGATCTGTTAAGACTTGTTCTATACTGCAACTATTTTTTGTTTCAGGACACCTATTATATGCAGAAGAGGGGTACGGCCATGGGCTCCAATGTAGCCCCCTCATATGCCAATTTGTTCATGAGTGGCTTTGAAAATAAATTTGTTTACATCAATAAGTCATTCAATTCCTGTTGTAAGCTATGGCTAAGGTATATAGACGATATTTTTGGCATATGGGGGGGCTCATTGGAGTCTTTGACACAGTTTGTGGATGAAATTAATGCCTCAATGACAAACATCAAGTTTACACTTACATATTCATCACATGAGATTAACTTTTTGGACACCACTGTTTATATACAAAATGATAAATTGAACACTGATCTCTTCACTAAACCTACAGACAGAAACACCCTTTTGAGATATGAAAGTTTCCATCCTGAGACAGTGTTCAATTCTATCCCAAGAAGCCAGTTATTACGCACTAAGAGGATAGTGAGTGATCAGGACAGACTGCCCTTTAGGCTACAATCTATGGGTAATAAGTTTATCCAAAGAGGTTATCCTCAGGAGATTATAAATAAAAATATCATGGATCTTGATAAAAGTAAAGCTAAACCTAAAACCAGAAATGATGTAAATAGATTGGTGCTCACTATGGAATATAGTCAGCGAAGTCAACATATTTTTAAAGCAGTAAGAAAACACTGGCATCTATTAACAAAATTTAATCCTGAAGTCGAGTCCTTCAAATTACCACCAATGCCATCCTATAGACGGGTGAGAAATCTAAGGGATAATCTAGTCAGAGCAGATGTGGGGACAACTAAACAATCTGAAATTAACTATTTGACTACTCCCAATAAAGGATGCTATCCTTGTCTGCACTGTGCACAATGTAATTCAGTCATTAGAGGTAAATATTTGGCCCAAAACGACAAACGTAAACAGTATACTATCAATGGTCTATACACTTGTCAAACCAATTATGTAATCTATCTACTCAAATGTCCATGTGGCCTCTGTTATATCAGAGAGACCACCCAAGCCGCCAGGGATAGGTTTAGTCAGCATAAGGCATCAATTAAATCTAAAGATATGTCTCTGCCAGTATCTGCACATTTTACCCAAATGGGACACACTGTTAGCCAGCTGCGCTTCAAAGTAATCGATCATATCCCCACACATAGAAGAGGGGGTAACAGAGAACTTAAACTAAAACAAAAGGAAGTTTGGTGGATCAAGAAATTAAATACATTGTACCCTTATGGTCTGAATAGGGACTATGATCTGTATTTGTTTTTATAAATTTTGATAGGGTGTCATTCAATATGGTACCACTAGAGGCCACTAATAGAAAAAGTAATATGCATATTATCATGCCTGGATAGGCATGGGTTAATTCAATTAAGAATGTGAGCTGAAATCTGATTGGTCAAACCACCCTTTTTAAATGTGTGTTTTACTGTGTTTTAACTATGCATGATTAAGGACCATGTAGGTCCGAAACGTTGCTGTTTTATTGTTGTGATATCTCCAATAAAGAAATAATTCACCTTTAAGAATATTGATGCAGTGGTGCTGTTACTTTCTACATATGGACTGTATCTGTTTGGGTTTTTGCTGATAGCCCATTGTAACGAGCACACAGCCAGGTTAAAGTAATTCAATAAGTGCTGGACTCTATCTGTTTATTTTGTATATATATATATATATATATATATATATATATATATATATATATATATATATATATATATATATATATATATAAATAAATATATATATATATATAAAAATATACTATTATATTAAGAAGAATCGGAATGTTTTTCTTAGTGTTGGTCATATAAAACAGAAAGTCGTCTGCATACAGGGAAAGTGTAAAATATCTTTTGCAGATTTTAACCCCTTCCAATTATTTTCTACAAATCACAGCTATTGGTTTGAGTTCTAGGTTAAATAATAGAGGAGAGAGGGCACCCCTGCCTTTTCCTTTATATAAAGTTATACTCCGAGATAGAATTCCATTAATACTTAAAAAAGAGATAGGATCTGTGTAGATTGTCTTGATTAATTTATGAAATTAGCCTGTAAATCCAAGCTTATTCAAAGCGTTGAATAGGTGGTCCCAAAAAATTGAATAAAAGGCTTTTTCGGCATCTATTGTAATGAGGGCGAGATCTTTGAGTGGTTTGGTGGTCAATTATGACTGAAAATAGAAATGTTCTATCAATAACCTGGCAGTTCTGATATTTAATGGCCGTTCTCCCTTGCATAAAGCCGGATTGATCGGGTGGACAATGTCTCCTAATATCGTTTTTAGTCTATTTCCAATGATGTTTGCTAAGATCTTATAAGAAGAGAAGAGATATAGGGCAATAGGAGTCTAAAGATGCAGGGCTCTTATCTTTTTTTAATATTAGTATCACATTTGAAGCGGAAAAGTAATTGGACAAATAGTAGGTGTTATAGAGGTTCACGAGGGAGAGACAAATTTCATCCTGTAATATTTTGTAAAATTCTGCCGGGATCTGATCCGGACCAGGAGCTTTACCATTAGCTAATCTATGGACAGGTTGGGTAATTTCATTTGAGGATATTTCTTGATTAATCAGAGAATTTTGTTCTATATAGATTTTTGGTAGAGAGATTTTCTGCCAAAACTTTTCTCTGGACTGGATATCTATTGGATCTGCCGAGTATACTTTTTGAAAATAGTTGTGGAATTTAATCATAATATCTGAGGGGCAGTGTATTTTTTACCTTGCATTGTTATCGTACTAAAATAAGTTATTTTTTTTCCTGGATTTAACAATATTGAGGCCTACTTTTCAAGCCGTCAACCACAAATACGCTGGAATTCCGCAGTGTAATTGTGGCGAGCTTGATTCCCCTTAGTTATCAAAGCCTACAGACCGGCAAAAGTAGAAATCTGTGACGTAACATACAATCCGCCGGTCTCAGTCCGACACAGATCGATGCTTACGTCACAACAGATGTTCCGAATGCAAATTCAGCACTATCCGACTACTTTTGCTAGTTAACAAATATCTAACAGGTACACTCGCCACTATTCTGGCCCAGCGTACCTGATTTTCAATCTGCCGCCCTGGAGGCGGCGGATGCCATAGGAATCAATGGGAGTCTGAAAGCAGCGAAAGCTTATGTTCGCTGCTGCCCGATATCCCATTGATTTCTATGGGAGAATAAAAGTTATGTTTACACCTAACACCCTAACATAAGCACCAAATCTAAACACCCCTAATCTGTTGCCCTGACATCGCCGCCACCTACATTATACTTATTAACCCCTAATCTGCCGCCCCCTACAACGCTGCCACCTACATTATACTTATTAACCCCTAATCTGCCGCCTGACACCACAGCAAACTACATTATATTTATTAACACCTAATCTGCCGCCTCCTACACTGCCGCCACCTACATTATACTTATTAACCCCTAATCTGCCACCCTGATACCGCCGCAACCTACATAAATGTATTAACCCCTAATCTGCCGCCCCCTACACTGCTGCCATCTACATAAAGTTATTAACCCCTATCCCGCTGCTCCCGGAGCCCACTGCAACTAAATAAATGTATATACCCCTAAACCCCTGGCCTCCCACATCACTACCACTTACTAAACCTATTAACCCCTAAACCTCCAGCCCCCCACATCGCCATAAACTAAATTAAACTATCAACCCCTAAACCTAACAACCCGCTAATTTTTTTTTTTCTTTATTGTTTCTTTATTAGATTTTACAATAGTTCAATAAGTACAGAAATACAGTCCATGTAAATTCACAGTTACATAATAGAATGCTGTTCACAATACATAGTTATTTCGACTATGTCCTGTACCCATGGGTTCCTAAAGTATCGAATGGTATATTTTGACTTAAACATATGGGTTATTAGGGTAATATACTTAGAAAGACCCTAGTGAGTTTACAACAATAAGAAATCAACAGTAACAAAAAAAATTAAACATAATAACTACGAACAAAAATTGCAGAGTTTGGTGAATTTTAGTTTGAAGGATATAAGGTTTTTGGAATTACTGAGTTTAACTAAGCTGGGTTGTAGTCTGGATAATACATTATGACACTGTTACACAAGACATATCACACAAAGGTGCTATCAGTTCCTCTATCTAGAACCTAAATACGACTCCCAATAAAACATCATATCATTATACATTGCTAAGCGGTTAGTTTTAAAATAAAAGTACCTCTCCAGCATCAAAACATCTTTAACTTTTGCTATCCATAGTTCTATTGAGGGAGTCACTTCTGACTTCCACAACAAGGCTATAAGTTGTTTGGCTGAGTTAAGCATAATATGCCCAATGTTCCTCCTGATTGAGCACCTGATCTCCTTGAGCACATTAAACAAACAAACCTGTGGGATAAGGGATAGGCTGCATGATAATGCCTTATTTATTTCTCCTATTATTTCAACCCAGTAGGTTTTAATTTTTGTACAAGACCACCAGATATGACCCATGTCTCCCACTTCCCATTTACATCTCCAGCACTTTCCGTTGGCTGTTGGAAATAGGTATTTCATTCTGTTTGGTGTTAGGTACCATTGGAACAGTATTTTGTAGTTAGTCTCTAATGCTTGTGTTGTGTGTGCCGAGTGGGCTATACTGTGGAAGATGTTTTCCCATATTTTAGGGTCTTGCTTCCCTAGGAGTTCACGCTCCCATCCCTTCAC
This sequence comes from Bombina bombina, assembly GCF_027579735.1. Classification (NCBI taxonomy): domain Eukaryota; kingdom Metazoa; phylum Chordata; class Amphibia; order Anura; family Bombinatoridae; genus Bombina; species Bombina bombina. The sequence goes on from NC_069502.1 coordinate 975,754,308, forward strand.
AAAACTATGAGGTTTGGGAGATGTGGCGGAGAGCAGTAATTTATAAAGAATGGAAATGATCCCTTTTTGTGGAACATTAGAAATGCACATTCGTTCAAAGGGTGTTGGTGTTCTCAGTAACTTATCCCTATTCCTATGTGTTGTTATATAGTGATTAACTTGGTGGTATCTTAACCAACGTTCAAAGAACCCAGCACCTAATTCATTTAGTTCACTTCTGGGTAATAATTTACCCAAGTTGGTTATTAGTGCAATTGGGATATATCCCTTCAAGCTTTATCCCCTCCCGTTTGGTGTCCTCTACCTTCTGGGAATTCAGAGTTTGCTAAGATTAGGGTCAGGGGCGAGTAAGAACTGGAGATACCTGTATATTTATCGCGTACATATTTCCAATCTGTTATTGTGTTTGTGATTGTAGGAGAGGAGGAGATCAGTAGTGCTGAAACTGAGTGAGGCAACCAACACATCTCACCCAATTGCGGTATGTCTGAAATGTCATGTTTGAGTTGAACCCAGTTTTTAAGGTCTGTGGAGTTGTATCTACTCCATTCTAAAATTCTTTGGAGTGAGATAGCCTGTTTGTATAAAATTATGTTGGGTACCCCAAATCCCCCCATATCTCTATGGGCAAACATTGACACTTGGTTCACCCTAGGTGGTTTCTTCTTCCAATTGAAAGAGTGGAATACTTTTTGTAATTTCTGTATATATATGTTAGTGTTAGGTAGATGTAGTGCCTGAAGGATGTACAAGATTTTTGGCAGTAACACCATTTTGACTGAATTTACCCTCCCTATCCAAGATAGATTTTGTGACATCCAAGACGAGGCTTGATTTGAAATGGTGTTCAGTAATTTAGAATAGTTAATTGAGCGGATTGAATCTAAGTTGTTCGATAAATATATTCCCAAGTATTTAATGGGTTTCTGATTAACTATAAAGGAACATTTGTTCATGATGATAGCTATATCGGAGTTAGAAATGTGTATTGGTAATAGTTGTGATTTACTTGCATTTATTAAAAGGTTTGAGACTGCTCCATAGTCTAGTAGGTCTGTCTGTACCGCAGAGAGAGATCCAAGAGGGTCAGATAGGGACATCAAAACGTCATCTGCAAACATGGAAAGCTTATATTCTTTGTGATTAATATTTATCCCTTTTATATTGTCGTTTGATCGAATTTTGCATGCAAGTATTTCCAATGAAAGGATGAATAGGAGTGGTGAAAGTGGGCATCCCTGACGTGTACCGTTTCGTATTTCAAATTGTTCAGAAAGTGTGCCATTTATTCTAATTTGTGCTGTGGGGAATGAATATAGGGCCATAATTTTGTTTACAAATATAGGTGGGATATTGAATTTGGTAAGTGTAGTCTCGAGAAAGGACCAATCTAAGCAATCAAAAGCTTTTTCTGCGTCTGTTGATAAAAATACAGAGGGAATATTATTTTTGTTTATATAATCCAAGATGTTTAAAAGTTTAACAGTGTTGTCTTTTGCCTCTCTCCGCAGCACAAACCCCACCTGATCTGGGGAAATCAGTAATGGTAATACTTTATTAAGCCTGAATGCCAGGACCTTAGCGTATACCTTCAAATCTATATTTAGCAAAGAGATTGGGCGGAAATTAGCAGGTGTGTTGGCCTTCCTTCCCAACTTAGGGATAACAGTTATGAACGCTTGTAGCATGGAATCTGGTAAGACTTCCCCACTCTCAACTTGGCAGAAGGTTTTCAATAAGTGCGGCACTAGTAACTGATTGTATAATTTATAATAAGATCCTGAGAATCTGTCTGGGCCTGGTGCTTTTTCGGGTTTCAATGTTCTAATTGCCTCACTAATTTCCTTGCTATTTATCGGTGCTTGTAGCATTTCCCTATCTGTTTCAGAAATTGTTGGGACTTGAATGTTATCTAAATATGTCTTACATTTAATTTCATGGTCTGTCGTTGGCCTGGCAGGATAAAGGTTATATAAAGTGTGGTAGTAATTTTTAAAAACGTCTGCTATTTGTTTCGTGTCTTCCACTTTCTCGCCTCTAGGGTTATTAATTGAGTGAATGTATGTTTTTGCCTGTTTGTTTTTTAGTGATCTAGACAATAGGCGTCCTGGTTTGTTAGCCTTGAAATAAAATTTCTGTTTCAATTTGTAAGCTATGGTTTGGGCTTTAATATGCAAATGGGACCTCAGTTTGGTTCTGTAAAAATTTAGTTGATGAAGGATACCTTCATCTTGTGGGTGTAGTTTATGTAGGTAATCTAAGTTCTCTAATTCTTTAGCTAAATGATGATATTCTTCCCTTTGCTGTTTAAGTTTATTGGCTCTAATTTTGATCAATATTCCCCTTATATAGCTCTTATGAGCTTCCCAAACTGTGGACGGGGTAATATCTTCCTGGGCATTTCTATCAAAAAAACTCTCGTATTTCCGTTTCTATGGTCTCCTGCACCAAAGGGTCTAATAATATAGCATCATCTAATCTCCATGTAAATTCCCTCAATGGAGCTGAAGGCCAGTTAATAGAACATTTAACCATGGAATGATCCGACCACGTTGTGTGTGAGATGCAGGAAGTAATAGTTTGAGACAGGGTTAAGTGATCTAGCAATATGAAGTCAATTCTCGAATATGATTTGTTCGGATTGGAGAAAAATGTATAGTCTCTGCGGCTGGGATTCGATATTCTCCACGGATCATGTAGGCCTAGGGTTCTAATAAAATTCCACACAGATTTAGATGTAGATTTTGCTATTTTTAAGCTAGGGTTTGAGCAATCAAGGTTGGGGTTAATGGGTAAGTTAAAGTCTCCCATAATTATCAATTGGCCCTTCTGAATTTCCTGAATTTTGGGTATTATAGATTTAAAAAAAGCTGCTTGGCCATGATTGGGTGCATATATGTTCACCAGAGTTACCATCTTATTGTAAAGGATACTACTGATTGCTAAGAATCTACCCTCTGCGTCTTTGCTTTGGTCTATTAGTATAAATGGCACTGCTTTGTTTATAAGAATGCTCACGCCATTGATCTTTTTTTTGTTATGTGCGCTGTGAAAATGTTGGGGAAAACTACTATGAAAATATTTAGGAATTGATCTCTTTTTGAAATGGGTTTCTTGAAGCCTGATGATTTCCCCCCCTCTATGTATTATATCCCTTAAAGCTAGCGACCTCTTTTGAGGAACATTAAAACCTTTCACATTCTGTGATACAAATTGAATACAAGTGTCATTCATCTTAGTTTCTTACCCCTTTCAGCTCCATCCCTGTAGAACATCATATCCATGTACTTTGAAAATTTTCTCTGCAAATAAGAAAAAAATCCTAATAATAACCTAACTATGTTAACAATATTAACAAAAGTAACTTCTACCCTGCAATAATAACAGAGGGAAATGGTTAAGAAATCCTAACTGGAAATCGTTCAGCCATTAAGTACCAGTTGTACATACAAAGATATAAAACAAACCATTTGAACTGTTAATGTATCAACAGTGTCCCATGACCACTAGGATCTGGACTCACTCAGTCTGGCAACTAAACCTTGAAAAGGATATTTTGTAGTGATCACTGTTCCTTTAGAAGATCAACTCAGCTGAGTCCTAGAGTCTGATGAGGAATTGTTCTTCGTTCTTTTGTGGCGGACAGTTTGCCACTCTTTGCGTTGTGGAAGAGGGGGTGACCGGAGGGCAGGTGTAGAACTGGGATCTTGCCCAGTATCTGGAGTTATCACTGGAGGAGGAATCTCAAGCTTCTTACAGCATTCTTCAATTTCTGCTATTGAGGCACAAGTCGCTCTTCTGTTTTTCCATACTACTATTAACTGGAAAGGGTGGCCCCACCTGTAGTTTATGTTTCTAGCTTGCAGGTGTTTCGTGAGTGGAGAGAGTTCTTTCCTTCTTGCTAAAGTCCTAGATGCTAGATCTGCAAAGAATTGAAGGGTTATGCCATCTTTTTGAATAGGACTTTTTTCTCGTGCTGCTGCCATAAGTTGTTCTTTCTCCTGGTAATTAGTGATTTTGACTATTACGTCACGGGGTGGTGCCGACTCGGGGGGTCTAGGTCTCAGGGCCCTATGTGCTCTATCCATGCTCAAAGTGGTATTGTCTGTTGGATCCTTAAGTTGGGAGAATAAAGATTGGAGATATTCATGAAGACTTGAAGCATCGACATCTTCTGGGATACCTCGTATCCTAATGTTCTGCCTTCTGGACCTATTCTCCAAGTCTTCTAACTTGTCTTCCAGCTGATGCATAACTTGGTTTTGTTGGTCTGTTTGATCACTCACTTTTGTTATGCATACTCCATGTTCATGGATAGTTTCTTCTAGGGTAACCACTCTATTCCCAATTTCAGTAACGTCTCTTTTCAGCTCAGAGATCTCTTCTTTAATGCATTGTCTCATTTGCTCAATAAGGGAAGAAAAATCTTGTTTTGAGGGGATGGATGAAATTATAGACTGCGGCACTGAAACCATAGTGTCTTCTTCATCTGATTCAGAGCCTGAACAGATGGATGAATGCTGCGATGCTTGTGGCATTGGTGAAGCTTCTTTCGGCCTCAGAACTGCCGTCGCCTTGAGATAATTATCCATTGATGAATTCCCTTGTGTTGCATTTTTAGTTTGTTTTATTTTCTGCGTATTTTTCCTGGGAGACATTTTGTCTGGAATCCCTGAGTCAGCCAGTGTGCTCTGAAAATATAAAGAGGCTCACTCTCTTGTTTATATTAGCCAACCTTGTAATCGTATGTTGCTGTGTTATTTGTATGTAAATGTCTTTGTAATACAGAGACCAACAAGGTGGCTATCACATTGAGTCTCCAGCCCTTGAGTTATCCCCGTAGTGAGCACCCCCACCTCAGAAGCAATGGCAGTGTATAGGTTTTGGTAGTGTAACTGTGATGGGGTATTTATAACTGAGAATATGGGAAGGAAAGTTTTGTGCTTCGTCACATTTAAAGTGACACGATGATTGTGATCTCTCCCCACCTGATCAGAGCAACAACTTAATAAAACTTTTCCTCTCCTTCCTATTCGTGTCTTATGACGGTGATTTACAGCTTAACATATTGCGCAATGTCAGCTTTTATAGTTAATACATAGATGCCAAGTCTTTAAATAAAAACCCCTTCATTGAATAAAAAAGCGTGAGACCTGTGGTACGATATGTTTACATTACAACAGCAGATTGTATGCATAGGAATAACGCTTGCTTGAGATCCTATCTAAAAAGGGTTGACACAGCAAACAAATTCTTTCCCTAAACTTCTTCCCTTGTCGATGATTGCTAATCCTCCTATAACACTGCCCAGTGCTTAGATTTGTTTAAAATGATCGCTAGGTGGCGATCCGGCCTGCACGCATATTGTTTAGTGCGTATACATTAAGAACATGGCGGCCGCCATCTTGCCTTGTAATCCCCAGTGAGGGCCTCCTCTCCTGACACACATAATTTGACAGTCCTTACTGGGTGAGTGCGGTTTATATAAATCCCGTGTTGGTGACTTATATGTGTGGGTATTTACTGTCCGCAGCTTGCTTGAGGTATGCACCGCATCTCCAAGATCTGCTGAATTCCTGCAGTGTTCAAATCAGCGCACGTCCCACAGCATCTGCGCTCCATTGTCGCCAGACAGGACCGTTGTGAGTCTACAACATTAGAGCTATAAGTTGTGGTCCCGGAAAATTAGTTTGATTAACTTTTACAGTACTTTCATGGGCTGCAGCACCGGAGCTCACCTAGTGTGCGGCCATTGCCTCCCAATGCCGGCTCCGCCCCCCCAACCCGCTAATTTTATATTAAATATTAACTCATCCCTATCTTATAATAAATTTAAACTTACCTTTAGTTTTAAATTAATTTATATTAAACCAATAATTAATCTACCCTAACTGTTATACTAAAATTACATTAAACTGTATTAAACTAATAATTAATATACCCTAAATATTATACTAAAATTACATTAAACTATATTAATCTAATAATTAATCTACCCTAAATATTATACCAAAATTACATTAAACTATATTAAACTAATAATTAACCTACCTTAACTGTTATACTAAATTACATTAAACTACAAATTAAATTAACAATATTATATATTTAAAAACCTAACCCTACTCAAATAATTTTAATCTACAATAAAAAATTACAAAGTTAAAAAAACTAAGTTACAAAAAATAACAAACACTAAGTTACAAAAAAAGTTTAAAAAAACTAACAACTAAGTTACAAAAAATAACAAACACTAAATTACAAAACAAAACAAAACACTAAGTTACACAAAATACAAAATAAATGATCAAACATTTAAACTAATTACACCTAATCTAAGAGCCCTATGAAAATAAAAAGCCCCCCCAAAATAAAAAAACCCTAGCCTACAATAAACTACAAATAGCCCTTAAAAGGGCCTTTTGTAGGTCATTGCCCCAAGAAATCAGCTCTTTTACATGTAAATAAAAAATGCAAATACCCCCCAACAGTAAAACCCACCACCCACACAACCAACCCCCCAAATAAAAACCTAACTAAAAAAACCTAAGCTCCCCATGGCCCTGAAAAGGGCATTTGTATGGGCATTGCCCTTAAAAGGGCATTTAGCTCTATTTAAGCCCAAATGCTAATCTAAAACTAAAACTCACCCAATAAACCCTTAAAAAATCCTAACACTAACCCCTGAAGCTTCACTTACAGTTTTGAAGATCCACATCTATCCTCCAAGAAGCCGGGAGAAGTCCTCATTGAAGCCGGCCGAAGTCTTCATCCAAGCCCGCAGAAGTCTTCACCCAGACGGCATCTTCTATCTTCATCCATCCGGCGTGGAGCGGTTCCATCTTCAAGACATCCGACGCGGAGCATCCTCTTCTTCCGACGTCTTTTTCCAAGATGGGGTCCCTTAGATTCCGATTGGCTGATAGAATTCTATCAGCCAATCGGAATTAAGGTTGAAAAAATCCTATTGGCTGTTGCAATCAGCCAATAGGATTGAGCTTTCATCCTATTGGTTGATCCAATCAGCCAATAGAATGCGAGCTCAATCCTAAAAAGGCTTGTTTTGACAGCTTTTTTGTTAAATTTGGAGAACGTATTCAGGTCTGCGGCAGCGATGTTAGGCGATGTCAGGCGAGCGTATTGGTGCCGTCGAATGTAGCACATGTAGTCTCCAGACGTCTTTTAATTTTAGACTTTTTGAGAAATTAGTTATGAAATTAGATTCTTTATTCTATCTATTGGTTTTTATGGTTTTACATCGGTCTAGAAGTAGGTTAAATACTGCATTTAAATCTCCCGCAATGATAAATTTAGTGTCAACCATATTGATGAGTTAATTGGCATATAGTCCTGCCCGGAAAACTGTTAGTCATGCATATTACAGAGAACAAAATGTGTGTTATAACACTCTATTTCTAAGATTACATATATTCCTTCTTGATCAATATCTTGAGATATAATAGAATAGTCTACATTTTTAATTTAAAAAAAAACGACTCCTTTTTTTCTATTTATAGCGTCAGAAGCAATAATCTCACCAAGCCAACCAATTTTTAATTTATTAATTTCGTGTTTACTTTAATGAGTCTCCTGGACACATGCAATATCAGGAAAGCATTTTTTAATATAGTGTATAATTGTTTTCCTTTTTATTGGAAAAGAAATCCCCCCCACATTCCAAGAAACAAAATTAATTGAATCTTTCATCCTAGAGCCTTAAACATAAGATATTCCAAAAAAACATAAATTATGCTTACCTGATAATTTAATTTCCATCGTTACGAGGAGAGTCCACGACTTCATTCATTACTTGTGGGAAATAAAGTACCTGGCCCCCAGGGGGAAGCAAAGACACCCCAGCCAAAGACTTAAATACCTCCCCCACTCCCCTCATCCCCCAGTCATTCTGCAGAGGGAACAAGGAACAGTAGGAGAAATATCAGGGTATAAATGGTGACAGAAGAAAAGCAAAAGAAATTCAGATCCGCCCAATGGAAAACCGGGCGGGAGACGGCTTTATTCCTTTCTTGTGGGAAACAAATACCCAAGCTCTAGAGGACACTGAATGAAAACGGGAGGGTAAAAAGGAGGCAGACCCTATTCTGAGGGCACCACAGCCTGCAAACCCTTTCTCCCAAAAGCTGCTTCAGCCAAAGAAAAAAATGCAAATTTGTAAAACTTTTAAAAAGTATGTAAGGAGGACCAGGTATCCGCCTTACAAATCTGCTCCATAGAGGCCTCATTCTTGAAGTCTCAAGAAGAAGCCACAGCTTTAGTTGAGTGAGCCATAATCCTCTAAAGAGGCTTATGTCCAGCTGTCTCATAAGCCAAGTGAATCATGCTCCTCAGCCAAAAAGATAGGGAAGTGGAAGGAGCCTTCTGCCCTTTGCGCTTCCCCTGAATAGACAACAAACAAAGCTGAAGTTTGTCTGAAATCCTTTGTAGCCTGAAGACAGAATTTCAAAGCTTGAACCACATCCAAGATATGAAGTAACTGTTCCTTCGAAGAAGAAGGTTTAGGACACAAGAAAGGAACTACAACAATTTCCTGATTAATGTTGTGATCAGAAGAAAAAGAACCTTCCAAGACAGAGTCTTAATGTCAAAAGAATGTATAGGCTTAAACAGAGTCCTCTGCAAAACCTTAAGAACCAGATGCAAACTCCAAGGAGGAGCAGAATGTCTAAACACAGGCCTGATCCTGGATAGAGCCTGAACAAAGGCTGAATATCAGGAAGCTCAGCGAGCTTCTTATGTAACAACACAGATAGAGCCGAAATCTGTCCCCATAAGGAACTTGTGGCAAGTCCCTTCTCCAAACCATCCTAGAGGAAGGAAAGAATCCTGGATACCCTGACCTTATGCCAGGAATATCCAGGATTTTTTTTTTTTTTTAAATATTTTTTTTATTGAAGTTAAAGCATATATCATTACAACAAAAACTTGCCCTAAGGCCAAAGTTACAACAAAGTCAATAATACATTGTTTATGTAAAGGCGTTATTAAGTAAGCAATATGCATATAAATTTCAAATCTGGATATTAGAATATACAATATCTTAGGCGAGATGAATTAGAACTTCATTTTGTATTATCAGCGTATGAGCTCCACAATCTAATAGTATATTACCTAAGACCAACATATCAACTTGTGGAGATTTATTATGAGTATCAGCCACTCTTGGGCCGAGCTATATAGGGGGGAGGGGGATATTCAGCGGGTAAGCACCGCTATGTTTATAGGAAAAGGAGGTGGGAGGGGGGGCGGAGCCTAGTATAAATGCGGGTAACTTAGGGTGTCTGGAATGAAGTTAGAGGTGCCTGATCGTAGAGATCTTGTATTATTAGAGTTTAAGTATTGTCATTGTACCTTACAATATGCATGGGGCTAAGTGGGGAGGCTACTAAAGTCTCCTGAGGTTGCATATAGATTAAGGAGTAGATGGTTAGCAGGCAGGTTGTTGTGGGTTTCAAAGCAGATTTTTTATTGTCTGGGCTAGTAGCTATTGTCTTGAGTGCAAATTTCTAATAGAATTAAGTCTATACAACACTAAACAGAGAATAGAACATACTTAAATATAAAGCTAGGTTTAGAAGCAAGTGTAATATCAGAGATAATTCCCATAACGGGTTAGCAACTGTACCAACATCCTAATTATGGTATATAGAGCAGTGAACCTGTATCTCTTTGAGACTTACACTATAGGTGGTTACCCTGTGTTTGAACATTAAATACTAAAGAGTATATGTCAGCTAAGGGGTTACATGACATATGACTCATATACCATATCATGACTGTGCTCACCATAAGACCACATACAGCCTATCATAAAAACATATATGTAAGATATAGATAATAGAAAAGATAAGGATCTTGTAAGAACACACATCAAATAAACCCCAAAATTAAAACATAATAAGTCCTCTCAATGGATGTAACATATATACAAATTAGCATGTAGTATTGTCATGCATACAGTTACCTATCAGCACAAATCACATAAACCTCTCTATGTCTTAGGGAGATGTGCCACATGTTCTCTCATAGATCATGTAGAGGGGTCATAACAGTGGGAGTAATGAGAGCTGGACAGGTTATAGAGCCGTGAAACAGGCAGACATAGGCAAATGAGCGACAATCCAGTGGTGTACGGCCATATTCTTAGGCACCTTGAAGGACCATCATTTAGGCTGTTATTGGGGAGATCTGCTAACAATTGCGGTAAATGTATATTTATGCGGCTAGGCATAACCAAACATGACATTAGTATGTAGTTGAATACAACTCAGTCCTGCATATTAAATGAGGTGATTGAAGTTATGTTATAGTGGGGCTTTCTATATCCTCACATATATTGCATCACTTGAGGGGTTAAGAAACAAGCTAGCATCCTGTGTAATACTTAACTAACAAGCTGTGAGCTCAGTACTAAACATTTTTAACCAATCATAAAATAATAAAATAGGTAAACAGAGTCATTTGAGCACATAACATGTAATCAACCCTCACACTAACAATGCAAAACAAATAGAGAGTATATTAGCAATAATGGGCTAATGAGGACATACTGACACAAGAGAATTATAGAACCAGCAGACTTATTACTCAAAAGTATTGGAGCATGAAAAAAGAGTAACAATGCAATGTCTTGCTAATAAGTCCCAGAGACCGTTACTACACCCAGGTTAAAAAGAGATGGGCAGCTATCTTTATCTACTTTCTAATATAGTGGGGGAAGGTTAGGCTAATATTAAGCATATCCTGATAACAAAAGATCAAAAACATATTCCTGCAAGTGAAACCGATGTCAGTTTTGGGGGTTTTACAGCAAAGTCTCTAAATCCTCTCTACCCCACTCCAGACCTCAGAGTTATATGGCAGTCCGGGAAGTAACTTACTCTCCGATTTTGCAAATGGGCCAGATCGTAAGCAGAAGCCATAAAGATCCAAGCAAATCTGAAGAGTACATGCCACATGAGGAGAACAGAATCTGGTCGCAGGAACAAGTTGTTTACGTTGGTGAGTGATCTGTATTTTATAGGAGACTGTCTCACTACTCTTGTAGTGGTAGAATGTGTGCCTCCTTCTCTGCTGCTACTCGGGGATCTGGATGCGTTGTCACTCAGCAAAAATCCGGCCCCATCATACTCGAAGGTAGCTGCGATCGAATCCTCGCTGACATCTAGGATAGTGATGAAGGAGCTGAACGCTTCACCTCGCTTCTGATGTGTAGGTTTAGCAGGGGTAGGTCTTTGCACAGCCGACATCTCAGATATGTGTGGAAGGTATTCACTCTCTCTAACTTGCTCTTGCTGCGCGGAGTCAACCCCCATCTTGTCTGCAAGCTCATAGCTGTGGTAGTTAGAGTTAGATTCAGAGTGGTGGAGCCGATAGAGAGGCTGCATCCGCTCAAACACCCTTTGTCTGTTGCGGTCTCGAACATGGTGCTGGGAGCTCTCCAGTGGTCTATGTGCTGTGATAATCTGATCGTCCGCCTTCCTTGCTTTAGTAATATTGCTAGGAGGTGGCTGGAGGCCCAGTGTGCTGTCCTGTATGTTGGCAAAATAAGAGTCAATGCGAGGTCTGCTCCGCTGTGTCTCCGCATCAGAATCAGCTGTACCAGTCTGTGACTGCGTATCATGTGAAGCGGCAGTCGCTCTCTCCGCCATTTTGGGCTTGTAAAGGTCTTCACTCCCGCATGGATTTCTGATAATATGTGTAAAATCAATAAAATGTCTATCCATCCGTTGTTCCAGTTTTATGAGAAGCAGTTGTAGCTGATTAATCCCCTTCATAATGGTGTTTGCACGCTGGTATTACACTTAATCAGAGGAGTAGGTCTGAAGTAGTTGTTTGGTGCTGTATACTGTCAGGCCTGCTTCATAAAGGAGAGTTATATAAGATTCCTTCCCATCAAGTTTATATAATAAGTCAATCCCAACGATCCCAGCAATCCATGGTCTGTGCTTCAGTATAGATTTTGGCAAAAATCTCAGTAAAAAAGAATAATAATATGGCTATATGTAGGAGCTGTAATAAAACGTGTCCGTCCTCAAGGACAGCTGGCTCCGCCCCCCAATATCCAGGATTTTTACACCAGAGTAAGTAGGTCCTCCACACCTTATGATAGATGCAAAGGGTGACCGGCTTTCTGGCTTGAATGAGAGTATCGATCACACTCTCAGAAAATCCTCTCCTGGCTAAGACTAAGTGTTCAATCTCCATGCAGTCAGCCTCAGAGAATCTAGATTCTGATGCACAAAGGGGCCCTGTACCAGCAGGTCCCTGCAACAGTGCAACCTCCATGGAGTAGATGATGACATCCCCACTAGATCTAAAAACCATGTCCTCCGCGGCCATGATGGAGCAATCAGAATAGTTGATGATTGCTTCTGTTTGATGCATGCCACTACTTGAGGTAGAAGTGGTAACGGTGGAAATATGTAGACTAGCTTGAATCCCCAAGGCACTGCTAAGGCATCTAAAATTCAAAGTCAATGACTCAGCACACAAAGACCCCTTTGCCAGCTACTCAAGAGACCCACTCCAGTCTCTGAAACATCAATCCAAAGAAATCCAAAAGGAGTAGCAGCAAAAATAAGTGTTTATTAGGCACAACACAACATTATCAGCAACGTTTCGGTATTGCTACCTTATTCATGGTAAACATCATACTCAAATGATTCTATTTATACCTTAACACCACTAGGTGGTGCTGCACATGCAGCTTCCTATTAACCCTTTATATCCAAAATTATTAAAAACAATAATACAGTGTATTCATTACGATCTAGTTACAATCATAATAACACATATAATACAATGTATTCATAGAATCATATTACAATCTCAATAACAGACTGATATATAGATAGAAAACTGCTTATAGAAAAACAGACATATCCAGATCCTTATTTAACCCATTCGGTTCCATAGTGCCTAATTTCCAAATCCAAAAGCACTCTCTCTGTTTAAGGAGGAGTTCTCTATTACCTAACCTTCTTGGCATTTCTATTTTCTCAATAATTTGAAAACGCAATTGCCCAATTGAATGGCCCTTTTCCACAAAATGCTGTGCTACTGGTGCTTTTAATTTCTTAGTTCTAATGGAGCTTTTATGTTCAATTATCCTATCTTTGATAGTTCTAGTCGTCTCGCCAACATAGCCCCGCCCACATTGGCATTTAATTAAGTAAACTACATAGGTGGTTAAGCAAGTGTGAAAGCCATTAATTTTAAACTTTTTTCCAGTAGTTGGATGAACAAATATGGGCCCTTTGGTCATGTTATTGCAGCATGAGCATCCCAAACAGGGAAAACACCCCTCATTCTTACTTTTGATGTATTTTTGTTTTAATTTAATGTTTGTCCCTATGTCTGCTCTAACTAGTTGTTGTTTTAAATTAAAACTTTGCTTATAAGCTGGCATAGGTAAATTTTTAAATTCCTTAATTTGGGGGTTACATTCAGATAGTATAGACCAATGTTTCCTCATAATGCGTTGGATTTGGTTAGACTGGGAATTAAATTCAGATACAAATATTAGGCGCTCCTCTTTATTATTTTGTTTCTGTTTTACATTCAACAAGCTTTCTCTAGAGACTGATAGCGCATGATTAATTTCAGCTTCTAATATATCTGATGGGTATCCTCTCTTAGTAAATCTGTCAGCCATTTCTATCATTCTTGTTTTTAATAGGTTATCATCAGTAATAATTCTGCGGGCTCGTAAAAATTGACTACGGGGGAGGGCCTTCAGGAGAGATCCAGGGTGAGCACTATCAAAGTGCAATAAACTATTTCTATCTGTCTCCTTTCTAAACAGATCTACCTTCAGCTCTCTTCCATTTTTAATAATCTTAGTGTCAAGAAAAGTAATGTCACTTTCACTCCAAGTCAACTTGAATTTTATATGACCAGATGCTCCATTTATATCTTCCACAAACTTCAATAGGGATCCAACGTTGCCCCACCATATCCCAAAGATATCATCGATATAGCGCCACTAACAGGCGCCATACCGATGAAACCTAGGATTGGAAAAAATAAATTTCTCTTCGAATACATTCATAAAAATGTTAGCATAATTTGGGGCGACGTTGGACCCCATCGCAGTGCCCTGTATTTGTAGGAAATACTCATCTCCAAATAAAAAATAATTACAATAAAGAATCAATTCCAATAGCTGAAGAAGAAAGTGAATCTGAGCTTTAGAATAGTTTTTATCCATATCTAATACCATCTTAACTGCGCCCATACCGCTCTCATGAGTAATTGATGTATATAAACTTTCTAAATCTAAGCTATATAGAATGAACTTGTCAGATACCAAATCCAAGGTGTCTATCTTTCTCAAAAAATCACTTGTATCTTTCAAAAAGGAATTGGATATTTCAACAAATGGTCTAAGAATACGATCCAGAAAGATAGACACATTGGTCAAGATAGATTGGGTGCTTGCCACTATTGGGCGGCCTGGGGGGGTCTGTAAATTTTTATGCACTTTTGGTAATGTATAAAGCACCGGAGTGCAGGGATGCTCTATATACAAAAACTTAAACAGATCTCTATCAATAAGGCCAAAATTCAACGCTCTCTGGCATAAATTTTTCAACTCATTCTGAATAGAAAATACAGGGTTATTTGGCAATTTCTTGTACACATCAGAGACACTTAATTGTTGTTTTATTTCTTCCACATAGTAATTTCTATCAATTGCAATGATAGCACCGCCCTTATCAGCACGCTTCAAAATAATGCCATCCCTGCTAAGGCATCTATCAGTTCTGTCAGGGGATCTCTGGACTGCGACCCATATCTGGGTAGCTTGAAGTTGAGTCTGGATGCCATGAGATCTATCTCCAGAGTCCCCCAACTGTTGAAAATCTCTGCAAACACTTCGGGGTGAAGAGAGCATTCCCCCAGATGAAATGACTGTCTGCTGAGAAAATCCATTTCCCAGTTGTCCACACCGAGGATGTGGAATGCTGATAGCGAACAGTCATGGGTCTCGGCCCACTACAGAATCTGAGACACTTCCCTCATGGCTAGGGAGCTTCTCATTCCCCCCTAATGATTGATGTAAGCCACCAAGGTGACGTCTGACTGGAATCTGATGAACTTTGACAAACCCAGGAGGGGCCAAGCCCCCAGAGCATTGAAGACCACTTCAAGTTCCAGGATGTTGATCGGGAGAAGAGATTCCTTCCGATTCCACCTTCCTGTGCCTTCCTGGCACCCCAAACCGCTCCCCAACCTGAGAGACTTGCGTTCGTAGTCACAATCTCCCAAGATGGTCTGAGGAAGGATGTCCGCTGGTTCAGCTGATCTGGACGGAGCCACCAAGAGAGGGATTCCCTTGACCCATTGTCCAGCGAGATCAGTTGGGATAGATCTGAGTGATCACCATTCCACTGCCTCAGAATTCACAGCTGAAGAGGCCGGAGATGGAATCTGGTGAATGGAATGACATCTATAGTGGATACCATGAGTCCAATCACATCCATGCACCGGGCCACTGATGGCCTTGAGGAGGCTAGAAGGGCAAGACAGCTGGAGACAATCTTGCAAAGTCTCTGGTCTGTTAGGAATATCTTCATAAATATGGTGTCTATTATCGTGCCCAGGAACTCTACTCTGGTACTGGAAACCAGAAAACTCTTTCCTGAGTTTATCTTCCATCCATGAGATCGCAGAAGAAGGAGAAGAGCTCTTGAGTGGTCCTCTGCCAGCTGGTAGGATGGAGCCTGGACCAGGATGTCATCCAGAAAAGGAGCTACTGCTATCCCTCTGGATCTCGCCACCGCTAGCAGAGCTCCCAGAACCTTCGTGAAGATTCATGGACTAGTAGCCAGACCAAAGGGAAGAGCTACGAACTGGAAGTGCTGATCCAGAAAGGCGAATCTTAGAAACCTGAAGTGATCCTTGTGTATTGGCACATGAAGGTAAGCGTCCTTCAAGTCTATCGTAGTCATGAACTGAACCTCTTGAACTAGAGACAGTATAGACCTTATCGTCTACATCTTGAATGATGGGACCAACAGAAACTTGTTTAAGCACTTTAGGTCCAAAATTGGGCGAATTGTTCCCTCCTTCTTTGGTACCATGAAAAGGTTTGAATAGTACCCTAGACCTCTTTCTGCTAGAGGTACTGGTATAATTACTCCTAGAGAGGAGAGATCCCTCACACACTCTAGAAAAGCATCTTGTTTCTCTGTTTTTGATGATAGATTTGACAAGAGGAATCTGCCCCTGGGAGGGTGAGTTTTTAAACCTATACTGAAAATTAGGACCCCATAGGTTTATTCTTCTTATCCTGCGGTAGAAAGGCACCCTTGCCCCCCATGACCGTGGATATGATAGAGTCCAGGCCTGGACTGAAAAGAACCTTTCCCTTAAATGGAAGGGAAAGCAATCTAGATTTGGACGTCATGTCAGTCGACCACGACTTCAACCACAGAGCCCTCTGGGCCAAAACAGAAAAGCCTGATGTCTTGGCATTCAAACGAATAATCTGCATATTTGCATCACAGATAAATGAATTAGCTACCCTCAGGGTCTTAATTCTTTCCTGTATCTTATCGAGGGGAGTCTCCACCTCAATCATCTCTGACAGAGACTCACACCAATAGGTAGTGGCTCCTGCCACTGCAGCGACCACTGCTGCAGGCTGAAATACGAACCCTGTGTGCTGAAAAATATTTCTTGACAGGGTCTCTAATTTCTTATCCATGGGTTCCTTAAACAACGAACTATCCTTGAGCGGGATAGTGTTACGCTTAGCGAGCATGGAGATAGCTCCATCCACCTTAGGTATAGATCCCCACAATTCTAGCTGAGAGTCAGGAACTGGGAACAATTTTTTAAACGAAGAAGAAGGGGAGAAAGACGATCCAACACTCTCCCATTCATTCTTAATAAAATTTGCCATCTTTACGGGAACCGGGAAAGTCTGGGGCATCACCCTGTCCTCATAAACTTTATCAAGCTTAGGAATAGAGGGCTCCTCAGGTAACTTCTGTTCCGGAACCTCTAGAGTAGCCAACACCTCTTTTAATAAAAAGCGTAAGTGCTCCATCCTAAACCTAAAGTCTGGTTCTGCATTCGGAGGCTTAGAGGCCGCAGATTCCAACATAGCGAAAGAGTCCTCTGAGGTATTGTAATCCTCTGCGTTAGCGGATAACATAGTCTCAGAAACATCCAATGGAGTAGATGACCCCTGGGAAGGATAGCAATGTTTATCCTTTCACTTGCGCTTAGCAGGGCTAAGTAAAGCACTGAAGGCCGCAGACACCACTGTTTGCAATTGATCAGCAAAATCAGGCAGCCAAACTGAACAGGCTGCGCAGTAGTCAAAATGAAGGAAGAACCTGACTGTTCACACATTGCCAGAGCCACATCTCGCAGCAAAAAACACAATAAAGCAATCATGTATACATCCCCCCCCTTTTCAATAATCAACATCTGGAGATATTAACCCTTTATTCTATATAGATAAAAGGAGTCACACTGTGACCCTGTCTTCTTGCATTATCATGGAACCGGTCTCTCAAGTTTGACAGTATTGTAGCATCGCTCCTGACATGGACTTGAGTGAAAAAAAGCAGGCAGTGAAACTCTTCAACAATGATTGCTTATGGAGCTGTTAATACGAGTCTGGATGGTTTCGCAGAAAGACTCTCCCTGCATCTCCAGACCCTAACATTCATCAATGCTCTCACTGAGAGGCTGACAAGACTACTTAAAACTCCAGTCCTATTCCAAAGAGTACTACCCTCCATAAGAGACTACTCTGAAATCTTCTGATACTTCTCTGCCATCCTCCTGTGACGAAAGATAAAGAATGACTGGGGGGATGAGGGGAGTGGGGGAGGTATTTAAGCCTTTGGCTGGGTGTCTTTGCCTCCTCCTGGTGGCCAGGTTCTGTATTTCCCACAAGTAATGAATGAAGCTGTAGACTCTCCTCGTACTAGATGGAAAAGATAGTATGGTGAGAAAAAAAAGGAAAGAAGGGGAGAGAAAATCGAAAGAGAAGAAAACAAAGAAATAAAAACACACAGGCGGAGCCTTGACCCATCCTTATACACTTCAGGATTATAGTCAAGCAGTGGCTCCGTTTGGGCTAATTTGTCTCAATTTTTTGAGGTCATCAACATTTAGCATTAAAGTCTAAAATTCATATAAAATCCTAATTTTAGCAGGGTATAGCAAGGAAGCTTGAATGCCCATATTGATGATTTGAGAGCAGAACAGAGCAAGTTCTCGCCTTTTGGCTAAGGTTGCAGCAGAGAAATCCTGAAATATCAGGATACGCTCCTGGTTTAACTAAAAAAGGTATGCATAAGAACTCTAAGTTTATCCTGATAGTTCATGAAATTGATACCAAGTCTGTGGGCTCTTTTGATAGGCACTGAAATAAATTGCTCTTGTATACCTAGGGCTCTTGGTAAAGCTATTGATGCAAATTCTATCAGATTTGCATACTCTTTGTTTTCTGGGAGCCCTATAACTCTTAAATTACTTCTACGTGATCTGTCTTCTAGCTCGTTCAGTCGAGATTGTAAAAGCTGTATGGATTGATTTTTTTATTTAATGGTATCTTGCTGAGTATAATGTGACTTCTAGATCTGAAGTCCTATTTTCTAGCTCAGTCACTCTGCTAGCAAAGTGTTTGATTTCACTAGACAGATGGGATAATTCAGACGTTAAGGCATCAAATTGAGACAGAAACAAGTCAGCAATTTGCTTTACTAAAATGTTTGTGTCAATATTAGTTTGCATGGGGTTTGAATTCTCCAATTTTATCCTTCTGTTTAGGAGGCATACTTGGGGATTTAAATTTGGGAGTGTTGAGGTTTTTGTCCATAGACAAAAATATTAATGACTAAAAAGCAGTCAGTTCACGTGTGAGTTTGTGAATAAAAACAAAACAAGAAGGTAAACGAAAATGAGTTTCAAGCCTAATAGAGGAAGGCAGAAAATGTCAAACTAGTAAATAATCGAAGTACCATTCTATGGTGGTACCAATGTGTAAAAATAAGTGAGTTTAGTGTCGGGCCCAGAGAAAAGAGGGCATAGGATATCGAACTAGTAGATAGTCAAGGTACAGTTCTAAAGTGATACCTAAAAAATGTGTAAATACTTAAGTGATGATACTGTATACCCACTAATTGAGGATAAATATCATGAAATAATTATGCAGCATATACTGCAAGACAATATTATTCTGGCTGGCTTGAAACTTGTCACTTCCTTGCTTAAAAATATGGGTTGGCAAGCTTTTAGATTGGTAGAGAAAGAGTATCCCTATGGGTTCTGGATAACTCGCATTGATAGTACATTTTGTATATTTGGGATGATTTTGTCTATTCTGTAAAGGCCCTAATATAGCAAGGTTGAGGCTTAGTAGAATAACCAGCTGTGATTTTTAACCCTCCAATGAACTAAGAAACCTTGAAATAACGTATTGGCTCCTTCATATAGTAATCGGGTCAAAAGGTGGTATGTCATAAGATACAGAGTCAAAAAAAGTTTATAATGGAGCTGAAAAATAATAAAGACATAGAACTTCACTAAAATACATAATATTTTCGATATAACCATATATGGTAAACAGATTAAAAAGAGTCAGTTTAAGAGAAAACATATGCCTTTTAAACACTGTGGGCAATCACCATGTGATAGGATAGTCTCATTTAAGCAGTTATTAACTTGTTATATATCCAATCCTACAGTAGGGCACAATGTGGAAAGCGGTGTAACACCAAAATCACCAGATATATAATATAAATTATGAAGGCTTACCTCCTCTGCTTCTTCTAATACAATGCGGTCGTGGTACTGTCTCCAAAACCCGGTTGGTGGGTGTCAGTATATAGCTAAATCACTGTTGCCGTGCTTAACAGTGTAAAGCTAAGGTAGACTCACCCTCATACCCCGGCCGTCTTCTATGTGATGCAGGGAGGAACCGCTTTATACTGCCTGGCGTTTCCTGTAGCCGACTACTTAGTTTTCTTTGGATTTTTTTGTTGTATGATACAGAGTCAGAACATTTATAATAGAGCTAAGAGATAATAAAGGTATGTGACTTCCCTAAAGTTCATAGTATTTCCCATGTAACAAACAATTAAAGTAACAAAATGTTAATATATTTCCTTATATACAACAAGGATATTACCTTGAGATCAAAGATGGCTATTAGTTTGTATATAAATGTATGTATTGAAAGTATTTGTAGGTGGCCTTTGAACCTCTAGGACCTTAGATATGCAATTTATAGAGTCCCTCAGACTATGGATGCTTTAAAAACTTTAAAATGTAGGTGAGGTAAACATTAAACCAACATTCACCAGTATATTTTATATTTTTCCTCTGTAAATTCTGATAAGCCGGGCAAGGCCTGGAGAGGGATGACATATAATTAGATATATAAACAAAATCCTCTTAGATTAATGCTATTACAATCTTTTAGGCACGGGTTTAGAAGAAAGGTTATTTAAATAGTATACATCAGTAAATAATTATAGAGATATGAAATCTCTATTTATCCAATTATCCTTCCTTATTTAGAGACAAACTGAAATGCTATATCTAGATCGCTGTAAAAAAAAAGACAATATATAGACAATATGTTATGTTACTTGAACATTAGCAATAACCATTTTAAGCCTTAGATAAAAAAAAACATATAATCCCTCACTTATGAGTTTTAATTCTTCCAAGAGAAAAAAGAGCTTTAGATAATGTGGTTTTGTTATAAAACAATTGAGGTCTTTAAGTAAACAAACACAATTAGCTTTGAGGCTTTCAAAGTTACGTTGGGGAGCTAGAATAGTAATTTCCTCTGTATTAACCTGTAGACAAGTCTTTACAAAAGAACCAAAGTACATACAGGTATATAGGAATGTTATGAGACCTCTTGGTGGTGTGAGCTACTACTGGTGAAGTAGTAGAAACGGACACAAGGGTCAGGCTTGAGCGAAGTCAAAGATAATCCAGGTCAGCAACAGTAAGGCAAAATATCCAGCAAGGTACAAGGCAAAGCATACTCAAAGTCAGTTCCAAGATTAAAGTAAACAGCAGACTCCAGAATCCAAATCCAAAGCACAGCACACCCTGAGTAGTAACTCATTAAACAGGCCCTTTTTCTGCCTATACCTATGTACACACATATAAACATGTGTTTTCATGTGACAACACTGATTAAATGACACTACAATGTAAAGTAGTGAGTGTACAGCCTGTATAACAGTGTAAATTTGCTTTCCCCTCAAAATAACTCAACACACAGCCAATAATGTCTAAACCATTGGCAACAAAAGTGAGTACACCCAAAAGTGGAAATGTCCAAATTGGGCTCAAAGTGTCAATATTTTGTGTGGCCACCATTATTTTCCAGCACTGCCTTAACCCTCTTGGGCATGGAGTTCACCAGAGCTTCACAGGTTGCCACTGGAGTATTCTTCCACTCCTCCACGACAACATCACAGAGCTGGTGGATGTTAGAGACCTTGCACTCCCACACCTTCCATTTGAGGATGCCCCACAGATGCTCAATAGGGCTTAGGTCTGGAGACATGCTTGGTCAGTCCATCACCTTTACCCTCAGCTTCTTTAGCAAGGCAGTGGTCGTCTTGAAGGTGTGTTTGGGGTTATTATCATGTTGGAATACTGCCCTGCGGCCCAGTCTCCGAAAGGAGGGGATCAATATTTGATTCAGTATGTCACAGTACATGTTGGCATTCATGGTTCCCTCAATGAACTGTAGCTCCCTGGTGCCGGCAGCACTCATGCAGGCCCAGACCATGACACTCCCA
The DNA here is from genome assembly GCF_027579735.1 of Bombina bombina. Lineage (NCBI taxonomy): Eukaryota > Metazoa > Chordata > Amphibia > Anura > Bombinatoridae > Bombina > Bombina bombina. Next base: position 975,776,123 of record NC_069502.1, read on the forward strand.
CCCAGGGCCGCCATCAGGTGGTGAATAGGATGACTCCTGTCAGGGGCCCAGTGAGCCAGGGGGCCCCATGAGGCAAGCACAACTGTTATGTAAAAAAAATAATAATATATTTTTACATTTTGGCAGCCACCAGTCGGCACTACAGCAGAGTGCTATTGAGCATGGGAAATTTTAATACAAGGAGTAAAGCATTAGCATTTGAGAGGATTTCTGAGTGTGCACAAAACCACTATGCACAGTTTGAGACAGACTTGGCACTTCAGTTTGTACAGTGTGTGCCTGTGTCAGGCAGCAAATCACTTTCATTTGCAGAGTAGGTAGGACTTACTTAGTAAATGTTTTTTTTATTTATTTGTGCAATTTCAGTATGTAACTTCAATGTGGTAGTTGTGTGGTTGGGTCAGAGGTCCATGAAAACACATTTTTTAGCAAAATGCAGCAGTGTATTTTTGATTATTTGACAATGCTGTAGAAATTCTATATTTAAAACCATGCAGAAATGTTTCATCCTCAATACACAAATAGTAGGTGCCCTTTTGGCAGATATGATTTTTTTTTTATTTATATATACGTATATATATATATATATATATATATATTACATTCCAGTTTACTGCCCCTTTATGCAAGGACTTGCAGATGCCCAGAGGCATTTTATCTAAGGTTTTTACATCTGCATACAATGTTATACTCTCAGACTAAGGCATCTATTCATCAAGCCATCAACCGCAAATGCGCTGGAATTCCGCAGCGTATTTGTGGCAAGCCCTACAGACCTGCAAAAGTAGAAATTTATGACGTAACATACGATCCGCCAGACTCAGTCTGACACAGATCGATGGTTACGTCATTACAGATGCTCCGAATGCAAGTTCGGCACAATCTGACTACTTTTGTTAGTTATCAAATAACTACCAGGTATGCTCGGCACTATTCCGGCCCAGCATACCTGTTTTTAAATCCGCCGCCCTGGAGGCAGGGGATGCCATAGGAATCAATGGGAGTCGGAAAGCAGCGAAAGCTTATGTTTGCTGCTGCCCGATATCCCATTGATTCCTATGGGAACATTTACACCTAACACCCTTACTTAACATGTACTACGAGTCTAAACACCCCTAATCTGCCCCCCCCTACACTGCCCCCACCTACATTATACTTATTAACCCCTAATCTGCAGTCCCTACACCGCCGCCATGTAAATAAAAGTTATTAACCCCTATCCCGCCACTGCCGGACCCCACCACAACTAAATAAACTTATTAACCCCTAAACCGCCGCTACCAGAGCCCACCGCCACCTACACTATACTTATTAACCCCTAATCTGCTGCCCCTACACCGCCACCACCACCTACATTATACCTATTAACCCCTAATCTTCCGCCCCCTACACCGCCGCCACCTACATTATATTTATTAACCCCTAATCTGCCCCCCCCTACATCGCCGGCACCTACCTACATTTATTAACCCCTAATCTGCCACCCCCAACATCGCCGCCACTATAATAAATGTATTAACCCCTAAACCTAAGTCTAACCCTAACACCCCCTAACTTAAATATAATTTAAATAAATCTAAATAAATATTCCTAGCATTAAATAAATTATTCCTATTTAAAACTAAATACTTACCTGTAAAATAAACCCTAATATAGCTACAATATAACTAATAGTTACATTGTATATATCTTAGGTTTTATTTTTATTTTACAGGCAACTTTGTATTTATTTTAACTAGGTACAATAGTTATTAAATAGTTATTAACTATTTAATAACTTCCTAGTTAAAATAAATACAAATTTACCTGTAAAATAAAACCTAACCTAAGTTACAATTACACCTAACACTACACTATAATTAAATAAATTCCCTAAACTAAATACAATTAAATACAATTAAAAAAAATTATCTAAAGTACAAAAACAAACAAACACTAAATTACAGAAAATAATAAACAAATTACAAAATTTTTAAAATAATTACCCCTAATCTAATCCCCCTAAAAAAATAAAAAGCCCCCCAAAATATAAAAAGCCCTACCCTACACTAAATTACAAATAGCCCTTAAAAGGGCCTTTTGCGAGGCATTGCCCCAAAGTGATCAGCTCTTTTACCTGTAAAAAAAAAAAATACAACCCCCCCAACATTAAAACCCACCACCCACGCAACTAACCCTACTCTAAAACCCACCCAATCCCCCCTTAAAAAAACCTAACACTAACCCTTTGATGATCACCCTACCTTGAGAAGTCTTCACCCAACCGGGCCAAAGTCCTCAACAAAGCCGGCAGAAGTGGTCCTCCAGATGGGCAGAAGTGATCCTCCAGACAGGCAGAAGTGGTCCTCCAGACAGGCAGATGGGCAGAAGTGGTCCTCCAGATGGGCAGAAGTGGTCCTCCAGGTGGGCAGAAGTCTTCATACAGACAGCATCTTCTAACTTCATCCATCCGTCGCGGAGCGGGTCCACCTTCAAGACATCCGACGCGGAGCATCCTCTTCATCTGGAGTCTTCTTCAACAATGACGGTTCTTTAAGTGACGTCATCCAAGATGGCGTCCCTTCATTTCCGATTGGCTGATAGAATTCTATCAGCCAATCGAAATTAAGGTAGAAAAAATCCTATTGGCTGATGCAATCAGTCAATAGGATTGAAGTTCAATCCTATTGGCTGATCAAATTTCTAGTGACAGCCCTGCTACCACCACCATGCTTAACTGTAAGCAAGACACACTTGTCTTTGTATTCCTCACCTGGTTGCCGCCACACATGCTTGACACCATCTGAACCAAATACGTTTTTCTTGGTCTCATCGGACCACAGGACATGTTTCCAGTAATCCATGTCCTTAGTCTGCTTGTCTTCAGCAAACTGTTTGCAGGCTTTCTTGTGCATCATCTTTAAAGCGGCTTCCTTCTGGAATGACAGACATGCAGACCAATTTGATGCAGTGTGCGGCTTATGGTCTAATCAATGACAGGCTGACCCCCACCCCTTCAACCTCTGCAGCAATGCTGGCAGCACTCATATGTTTATTTCCCAAAGACAACCTCTGGATATGACGCTGAGCATGTGCACTCAACTTCCACGTGCACTCAACTTCTTTGGTCGACCATGGCGAGGCCTGTTCTGAGTGGAACCTCTCCTGTGAAACCGCTGTATGGTCTTGCCCACCGTGCTGCAGCTCAGTTTCAGGGTCTTGGCAATCTACTTATAGCCTAGGCCATCTTTATGTAAGCAACAATTTTTTTTTCAGATCCTCAGAGAGTTCTTTGCCATGAGGTGCCATGTTGAACTTCTAGTGACCAGTATGAAAGAGTGTGAGAGAGATAACACCAAATTTAACACACCTGCTCCCTATTTAACACACCTGCTGACACCTTGTAACACCAGGGAGGGAAAATGGCTAATTGGGCCCAATTTGGACATTTCCACTTAGGGGTGTACTTACTTTTGTTGCCTATGGTTTAGACATTAATGACTGTGTGTTGAGTTATTTTGAGGGGATAGCAAATTTACACTGTTATACAGGCTGTACACTCACTACTTTACATTGTAGCAAAGTGTAATTTCTTCAGTGTTGTCACCTGAAAAGATATAACAAAATATTTACAAAAATGTGTGGGGTGTACTCCCTTTTGTGAGATACTGTACACCCTGTTCCAATTTATTATGCCAATGATATCTTTCTCATTTACTTAAATAATTAAATAATTGATGTAAACAACAGTCAGCATAATTCTCATGTTAACTATTAAGAGTACAATTCAAATTTTATTGAACAAACCTCCTAATGATAACAGTATTTTTTTTCAAAATAATAATAATAAAAAACAATGCACTGTTCCAAATTATTACGCACAGTAAGTTTCAAAACACTTTATAGGTTGTAAAGAACTGAAAATTGTCATTTGTTGTGTTTGCAGCATGTTTACTGAAATCAAAAGCTATTTCAATCAAACTTTGAACAACATTTTAACTTTTTAAACATTTTAACAGGTCACGTTACATTTTAACATAGGACCCCTTATTTGATTGCAGCTTCACAAATCTTGCATCCATTGAACTTGTGAGTTTTTGGACAGTTTCTGCTTGAATTTGTTTGCAAGATGTCAGAATAGCCTCCTAGAGCTGCTGTTTGGATGTAAACTGCCTCCCGCCCTCATAGATCTTTTGCTTGAGGGTGCTCCAAAGGTTCTCAATAGCATTGAGGTCAGGGGAGAATGAAGGCCACACCATCACTTTCTCTCCTTTTATCCCAATACCAGCCATTGATGCAGAGGTATTCTTTGCAGCATGAGATGGTGCATTGTCATGCATGAAGATGATTTTATTACGGAAAGCATAGTTCTTCCTTCTGTACCAGGGAAGGAAGTGGTCAGTCAGGAACTCCAAATACATTGCAGAGGTCATCTTTACACCTTCAGGGACCCTAAAGGGGCCGACCAGCTCTCTTCCCATGATTATGGCCCAAAACATGACTCCACCATCGCCTTGCTGACGTTGCAGCCTTGTTGGAACATCAGTGAGCAGGACTGTTTGAAAATTAGTCTTCATGTATTTTTCTGCCCAATGCAGCCATTTCTGCTTGTGAGCATTGGTTAGTGGTGGCTAAATGGAAGGTTTATGCACAGTTGCAAGACTCTGGAGGACTCTACACCTTGATGTCCGTGGGACTCCAGAGGCACCAGCAGCTTCAAATATCAGTTTGCTGCTATGTAATGGTATTTTAGCAGCTGCTCTCTTGATCCGATGCATGGATCTGGCAGAAATCTTCCTCAATGTGCCTTTATCTGCACCAACCCGTCTGTGCTCTGAATCAGCCACAAATTTCTTAATAGTGCGATGATCACGCTTAAGTTTTTCTTGAAATATCTAATGTTTTCATACCTCGTCCAAGGCATTGAACTATTTCACTCTTTTCGGCAGCAGAGAGATCCTTTTTCTTCCCCATATTGCTTGAAAATGGTGTTCTGCTTAATAATGTGGAACACCCTCCTTTAATAGTTTTTCCTTTAATTGGGCTCACCTGGCAACCTAATTATCATAGGTGTCCGAGATTGTTTTCAGTGATCAAAAGAGCCCTGAGACACAATGCCATCCATGAATTAAAGTGAAAAAAAAAAATTTAATCTTTGTGACACTGAAATAGAATTTGCATAATAATTTGGAACAGGGTGTATATATACTGTATATATATATATATATATATATATATATATATATATATATATATATATATATACTGTATATACACCCATACATATACATATTTAGATATCTATGTTAAAGCCCTTTGTAGCCTTTTTTTCTAACAACTGAGACCTCATATCTTTGAGCCCATATAACTATTTTGTGCAATATTTCTTTTTAATACTTTTAATTAGATATTGTTAATATGAGTGTAACTGTACTTTTACATGAAATTTTTATGTGTTTTGTGACACTTTTTTGTTTTGCGAAAGAATAAACAAGATCTCTGAGGTCACGTTATTTCGACCCGCATTAAATTCAATTACGCTCAAGCGATCACTTTTACTTTCAGCTTGTAATATGAGCGCTACAGCCGACGTGTGCAAAGAACCCCTTATCGCTCGTGTGTAACTGTTAGTGCTCCACTAGTAATCTGGCCCTTGATGGGCTTATCTGATAACAAAAAATATAAGTTCTAACTTTCACAAAATCTGAACAAAAAGTTTTTTGTGTTTCAAAGAAAACATTACCTCTTAGGCCATAATAAAGGTATTTAACTGTTGTTGGTCCCTTTTAAATTTATCTGGCATAGGCATATTAGGTTCTACAATATCAGAGACGAAGTCAGAAGGATTGGAAATGTTTGCAGTGGGATGAGGAAGTGGAAGTGTTGTTGCAAAGACACATTAGGATTGAAATTAAAATACTAAAAAAAAATTAAACTGATAAACTTGCAAATCTTGAACAGACTTAGCAAGAGAAGCCATTTGCACAGTAAAATATTTAATAGTATTAACCATCTCTGCTGATTATTTTTTATGGCTTGTGTCAGGGGCAGAACTACTACTGGTGCAGCCGGTGCAGTTGCCCCAGGGCCCAAGTGCTGGAAAGGGGGCCATAGCAAGCAGTCTATACATAGCTGTGCGCAGAATGTGTAAGTCCTAATTCAGGGGAGCCTTTCATTAGTGCAGGTTGCAGATTCATCCAATCTATCTATCTATCTATCTATCTATCTATCTATCTATCTATCTATCAATCATTAACATCATTCAGAGGCATAACTAGAAACCTCAGGGCCCCGGTGCAAGAATCCACAAAGGGCCCCCCCCACAAAAATGTGCTTTTTATACATTTAATTTTTCTCTTTTTTTTGTATGTATATATATATATATATATATATATATATAAAAAATATATGTATATATATATATATATATATATATATATATATATATATATATAGTTGGTTGGTGTGTGCACTCTCACCATCTGTGTGCAACTGCCAGGGTGCTATATGTGTAATAGATAGTTTCAAAGATCAAATAAGCACTCGCTGGACTTCAGTCATCAGTGACAACACGCTTTATTCTGTGACGTTTCGGGACAACACACAGTCCCTTCCTCAGACAAACAACAAATGAAAATGGCAGCCTAATAAAGGCTAGTGAAACCCTCCCCCAAATGTTAAACCAATGAAACAGATGAACGTGTGAGGACAGAAGAAACCAGACTTCTGATAGGTCTGTGATGCTGTAAGAGCCAATCTTATAGGCTAAAAGTAAACGTGTAAGTAGTGAACAAATAGTGTGACAATGTGAAATAAACACAATACACAAACAAATGAACATGTAAATAAAATAAACTCCACATTCTGGGTCCATAGAATGTCACTGGGTAGTATAGACAGCAAAATTATAAGGTACTAACACGGAACATAACAAAACATGAAGATAGCCGTATTGGCCAATCAGATCTGTGTATACATAATCCAAAAATCATTAACCAATCAAAAAGAGCAAACCTTACACCCGTATGTAGTCAAACCCCCTTTGTGTGGCTATAGCCTATGTCGATGTATAATCAGTGTCTAAAAATCAACAACCCCAACGCTAAAAAATATAACAACACAAATCATAATAATGTGTGATTAAGTAGTTCATCAGGTCATAGCATTCCAGCACGATCAAAACAAAACTATCCGAAATACCTAATCTAAACACGGCGTCAACAACCAATGGGAAGCCACAGTGGGTGCACACCCCCATCGGACCCAATCAAATTGTGTGAAGAGACCGCGCCTCGAGGCCCACGTAGGTAAGCTGTCAATGCCCGCCAGCTAATGAGATTCACCCTCAGCCAGCCCATAGATACGGCCAATCAGATAACATTGTGGAGCCACATACCACTAATCCGCCAATCCAGTTACGTTTAAGGCACATACTGTCGCACTAGAATCACCGCTGTCTGTAAAGGTGCACCAATACAAATGAATATATATACTACAACACTATGTCAATATATGCGAACACGAAATGTGCGCCGATCAGACCACAATAACACCTAATGGCAGTTTTAAAACATTATCGCCACATGGAGAGTGTATGACTAACAGCAACGCTTAATGTTAATTTGTGCACCAAAATAACAGCCCTCAAAAGTGTGAATATGCCTAAAATCATATACCAATATCTGCGATAATCAGCCCCAAAAAATGCAACAAATACATAGTTGAAATGTGTCATTATATCTCATATATACAAAAGTGTTTTTAAAGACTTGTACAAAAGCACATAACGACATTATGAAGCCACACGTAGGATATCTGACAGGGGAGAAAATCATTGTCCCCAGAGCTAAAAAATATTTGAGCTATGGACACCCGACCACAACCAATCACCGGTACATATTAAGGCCGGATATATCATAAGTAGCTACCCTACTGAAAGGGAGAGAATGTTTCTCAAGTATAACAAATAGTGGAAACGAATCTGACCCGGACAAGCGTCGCGATCTGTCCTAAAAGAAAACTTATATTAAAAATTACACATGACAAGTGAATCTCAAAATAAACAACCATAAAAGACAATGCACAACCTCTTGACAGGTGAAACCCAAATAGCAGGTAATGAACCATACACCCAAACTGACAATGGGCCCAAGAATGTGAAGAATCTAAAAACAACAGTGTATAAATTGTCAAATAGTCTATGGGAACAAGGGAGACAATGAAACCATCCTATATAGAGTGAAGAAATGTGGAATAGCAGAAACAATATAGCAAAGTAATATCAAAAACAGCTGATGTATCCAGGATACATAAAAATATAAATAATATGAAAAAATATATGAAAAAATGAAAAAATGAAAAACTAATAATATGAAAAAAATTAAATATATCCACATTGAAAATACAAAAAAGCAAAAATCAATAAAATAAAAAGAATTCAAAAAACATTAAAAGAATCCCAAAGATTGAAAAAATTCAAAAATAAAAATACAAAAATTGTACTAAAAAATTTGCAAAAAATTGTCTAAAAATTACCAAAATTGTGGCCGATTGCCAAACTATTATCAAAAATGTGAGTACCAAAAAACGAGTACTGAAACCAATGGCATCTCAAAGTAATTGGATCATGGTCTCTCATTATTTAATAATCAAGCTGGATATGTTCATCATACACTACGGATGGATTCTCTCATAAATTAGATTAGGCTACATACGGGTGTAAGGTTTGCTCTTTTTGATTGGTTAATGATTTTTGATTGGTTAATGATTTTTGGATTATGTATACACAGATCTGATTGGCCAATACGGCTATCTTCATGTTTTGTTATGTTCCGTGTTAGTACCTTATAATTTTGCTGTCTATACTACCCAGTGACATTCTATGGACCCAGAATGTGGAGTTTATTTTATTTACATGTTCATTTGTTTGTGTATTGTGTTTATTTCACATTGTCACACTATTTTTTCACTACTTACACGTTTACTTTTAGCCTATAAGATTGGCTCTTACAGCATCACAGACCTATCAGAAGTCTGGTTTCTTCTGTCCTCACACGTTCATCTGTTTCATTGGTTTAACATTTGGGGGAGGGTTTCACTAGCCTTTATTAGGCTGCCATTTTCATTTGTTGTTTGTCTGAGGAAGGGACTGTGTGTTGTCCCGAAACGTCACAGAATAAAGCGTGTTGTCACTGATGACTGAAGTCCAGCGAGTGCTTATTTGATCTTTGAAACTATATATATATATATATATATATATATATATATATATATATATATATATATAAAATAGGGGGGGGGCGGGGGAGACATTTTTGAAGAAAAAAAGAAAAGTTTAAAAAAAGAAAAAAAATGTGCTGAAGCGGGGCCCCCCTAATGGGGGACCTCCCGGGGCCCTGGTCGTGACCGCGACTGCTGCATCACTGACAGTTCCGCCCCTGACATTATTATACAGAGCAACATCTATATTATTACTTTTGGTTACTACTGAGTTACTTTTGAGGGGCTCAAAAATACTTTTGCACCAGTGCCCTCTTTTGAGCTACTGGCTTGTGTATTATGTAAGAAACAGCAAGCCGCATTTCTGTCCGACTCCGAGCACACATCTTCTCGGTGTCAGGTGGAGTGCTGTTATTTTGAATGTAACAAACTGGAATCAATGGCTGAGAAGCTAATCCCACTACATACCCTTACTGATGTACTTAAAATTTAGCACAGTGTTTCAACAGAAGCAAGGTGTAAGAGAGCAATGAGACTAAATTTAGTAGCTGAACTCTCAATAGTAGTTTAATCAGCTCCTACAAAACAAACAACAATTTAGTACTAGAAAGTAACTGTTTTTATAAATTTTAATATCAATGAATACGTTTATTCTCGCTATAAAAACGGATATAAGCTTGCATAAGATACTTAAATGCAGTTCTCCTGATAGCAGGGGTATCAAGGTTAAATGTAAATTAACTCAGACAGTCCTGGTCAAGTCCTCACAAGGAAAAACAGCTAAAAATCATTTAACAAATGCAAAGTCCACAAACAAGCCAAAATCAAATACCGTGTCAGTCCCAAACAAGGGGTTAATACAAAAGTGAAGCCAGGTGTAGCAGAAGTATAATCAGTTTATCCAAGTAGTTATTGCCAGTGTAAAAGATTCAGTAACTTAATACACTATCAACCACATACTACAAACATAAAGCTAATATAGACTACTGCAATTAAGGCCTAATTGATCTCCTAGGATTCCTTAAAGGTACAGTACGCCTTACTGCAGCAGGAACAGAAATCACTCTTTTAGGCATACACCTATCATGAAATGGATTCTCTATCTGAATCATGCAAGGGGTTTTAGGCACAATAATAGGGCGGGTCCAGTCAAAAGCATTGAGACGCCCTATTACAACATCCCTCACTCCAGGAGGCATCAGGCTATAATGTTTTTGAATCTCTTCAATTAAACACAGCTGTCATTAAGGGGTTAAATAATTTGTAGTAACTGTGGAATAAACTTCCAATGAAATTGATAGGAAATAATACAGTATATAAATATAAGAATTCAGAGGCCACGTTTGAAGCCATTCTGAGAATTAATGATCAGAAGAGAATCCTTCTTTTCTGCAGTCAGAATTACTGTTAAAATATTTCAATCTTCATATGGAAAAATGACTTAATATTCTCTTAGCAGCTTGATCAAATATAAATATATGCAATTATTTTATTAAATTGTAAAGCTATTGCATATGCCATTTTCCTTAATGAATGTCATACCAAATAGGATTATAAAATAAAGTACACAATTGTATCAATCTGAACATACCAAATAATTGAGTACAGTTAAGCTGTGTAAATAAATACAAATTTTTTTTGTTAGTAGGTTGAGAGCATATTTGCTATATTCATGATTATATTTCTACTTCACCTTGATGTGTCTTTTATCTAATTCATTTTGAAACTTTTTAATTTGTGTGCTTTTATTCCCATAATCAAATCCCTATGAGTAGGCTATTAAGTATTCTGGGGTCTCTTATTGTATGCTATCAAAGAATTGTATCTCTATGCAATTCATCTGTAGTCATTCTACATGGGGGAAAAAATCTTTCATATTAGGTTCCTTTCATCATATGATGACAGCTCTTGAATACATCATTATTCCATGATGGGTTATAAATTATAATCATTAGATGATTTTTTTTTCTTATAAAATCTGATTTATAAACTGTTTCTTTTTATCAGCTTTTGGTGGTAGACAGTAAATTCGGCTGTCTATTTGGATCTCCTCTGATAGCAGTAATGGAAATGTTAAGTTCTAATAGGCTTCCTGAGAGACAAATATATTTGTAAAAAGTGTGTGCTATTATTATTTTACATGCAATTAAACTTATCCTTTTTATTTGTAGGCTGAGTAAACATTGATAAAATGTTTAAATAGGTATGTCAAGGTCTTTTTTTTTCTTGTACTTCAACATTTCATTTCAGCAACCAATCTTAAGATAAAGCTTTAGGAATTGTAGTGGTTTATAATTTGAACAGCTGAGAGGTTAAAAAAATCATAAGAATGTTTTTTTAAATAAATTCAGGGATTAAAGTGATAAAACTTGTACATACTTTTCATATTAAATTATTTAGTCATAATTTCCATTAGATTTATCATTAAAAAGTAATAACATTAGCTAATCAATTACCTAGAATTAAAATAAATTAATTAATTTTCTAAATAAAAAAAAAATTGCCATTTCTATGGCATGTATTTATCAAGCCGTCAACCGCAAATACGCTGGAATTCCGCAGCGTATTTGTGGCGAGCCTGATTCGCCTTAGTTATCAAACCCTACAGACCGGCAAAAGTAGAATTTAGTGACGTAACATACGATCCACCGGACTCAGTCCGACACAGATCGATGCTTACATCACTACAGATGTTCCGAACGCAAGTTCGGCACAATCTGACTACTTTTGGAAGTTATCAAATTTCTACCAGGTGCGCTCGCCACTATTCCGGCCCTGGAGGTGGCGGATGCCATAGGAATCAATGGGAGTCGGAAAGCAGATCGAGCTTATGTTCGCTGCTGCCCGATATCCCATTGGTTCCTATGGGAACATGTACACCTAACACCCTAACATGTACCCCGAGTCTAAACACCCTTAATCTGCCACCCTACACCGCCGCCACCTAAAATATACTTACTAACCCCTAATCTGCCGCCCGACAACGCCACCACCTAAATAAAACTTTTTAACCCCTATCCTGCCGCTCCCGGACCCCGTCGCAACTAAATAAACGTATTAACCCCTAAACCGCCGCTCCCGGAGCCCACCGCCACCTACATTCTACTTATTAACCCCTAAGCTTCCGCCCCCTACACCGCCGCCACCTACATTATATTTATTAACCCCTAATCTGCCCCCTACACCGCCGCCACCTACATTATATTATTAACCCCTAATCTGCCCCCCTACACCGCCACCACTATATTAAATTTATTAACCCCTAAACCTAAGTCTAACACTAACCCTAACTTAAATATAATTTAAATAAATCTAAATAAATTATTCCTATTTAAAACTAAATAATTACCTATAAAATAAACCCTAAGCTAGCTACAATATAACTAATAGTTACATTGTAGATATTTTAGGATTTATTTTTATTTTACAGGCAACTTTGTATTTAATTTTAACTAGCTACAATAGTTATTAAATAATTAACTATTTAATAACTACCTAGTTAAAATAAATACAAAAGTACCTGTAAAATAAAACCTAACCTAAGTTACAATTACACCTAACACTACACTATAATTAAATTAATTACCTACAATTAAATAAAATTAAATAAATTAATCTAAAGTACAAAAAAACAAACACTAAATTATTTTGTTAGGGGGATTAGATTAGGTGTAATTAGTTTAAAAATCTTGTAATTATTTTATTATTTTCTGTAATTTAGTGGGGGTTTTTTGTACTTTAGATAATTTTATTTAATTTTATATAATTGTAGTTAATTGTAGTTAATGTAGGTAATTAATTTAATTATAGTGTAGTGCTAGGTGTAATTGTAGGATTTATTTTACAGGTACTTTTGCATTTATTTTAACTAGGTAGTTATTAAATAGTTAATAACTATTTAATAACTATTGTAGCTAGTTAAAATAAATACAAAGTTGCCTGTAAAATAAAAATAAATCTTAAGATATCTACAATGTAACTATTAGTTATATTGTAGCTATCTTAGGGTTTATTTTATAGGTAAGTATTTAGTTTTAAATAGGAACAACTTATTTAGATTTATTTAAATTATATTTAAGTTAGGGGGTGTTAGGGTTAGTGTTTAGGGGTCAAACACTTTATCTAGTTGCGGCGGGGTCCGGGAGTGGCAGGATAGGGGTTAATAACTTTATGTAGGTGGCGGCAGTATAAGGGGCGGAAGATTAGTGGTTAATATGTATAATGTATGTGGCGGTGGGCTCCGGGAGCGGCGGTTTAGGGGTTAATACATTTATTAGAGTTGCGGCGAGGGCCGGGAGTGGCGGTTCAGGGGGTAAACAGTATAGTATAGTGTGGGTGTTTAGTGACAGGGTACCAAGAAAGCTGAAAAAAAGCCGAAGAGCAGCAAGATTGATGACTGTTAGTTAACAACAGTCCGCTGCTCATCACCCCGTACTTGGTGTGCGGCTTTTTGAAAGCTTTTTTGGTAACTTTGGAGAACGATTTCAGGTCCGCGGCCGCGATGTTAGGCGAGCGTATTGGTGCCGTCGAATGCAGGTAAGTCGACGCTTTGATAAATAGATGCCTTTATGTTTTCACTTAAAAAAATGTTGTCTGCCAAGTAATAGGGATTGACAGATGTTTTGGCATGTTTTTTAAAAATAACAGTAGATGCTCACATTTTGTAAATCTAAATGAATTTTGAATGTTTGTAAAATATCATATATAACATTTGAATAATCAAACATTAAACAGACATAAAAGTGCAAAAAGAAAATACTCTAATGTGTTATAACATTTCATTATTACAATATTGCTTGCATATACATTATATAGCTAAAAAGTATGTGGACATCTTACTAAACCACTATGCACAGTGTGAGACAGACTTGGCACTTAAGTTTATACAGTATTAGTCAGACGGCAGATCACTTTAATTTGCAGAGGATTTATTTGTGCAATTTCAGATATGTAACTTCAGTGTGGTAGTAGTTGTATGGTGGGGCCAGGGGTCCACAAAAACATTTTTTTAGCAATATGCAGCAGTGTATTTATAATTATTTGACAATGCTGTAGAAATTCTATATTTAAAGCCATGCAGAAATGTTTCCTCCTCAATACACATATGGTAGATAGTGATGTCGCGAACCTAAAATTTTCGATTCGCGAACCGCGGACTCAAACTTCCGGTATTGTTCGCGAATGCGCGAACCGCCATTGAATTCAATAGGCAGGCGAACTTTAAAACCTACAAGGACTCTTTCTGGCCACAATAGTGATGGAAAAGTTGTTTCAAGGGTCCTAACACCTGGACTGTTGCATGCTGGAGGGGGATCCCTGGCAAAACTCCCATGGAAAATTACATAGCTGATGCAGAGTCTGCTTTTAAGCCATAATGGGTCTAAATCAACTAACATTCCCAAAGTGGCTGTCTCAAAACATCCCGGACAGAAGATAGATTGATAGTGATAGATAGGATAGATAGATATACATAGATTGATAGTTAGATAGAATCGATAGAAGAGAAATATATATATTTGTTAGATATATAATTACCCTAATAAATTCTAATAATCAAACATGCGTTCTTGGACCCATCTAGCTTGTGTCAATTAGTACTTTTCTTAGCACTGTAATCCCTGTTCCCCCCCCCCTATTGTGGGAGTTCTATATGGCCTGCCAGATTACCCTGAAAAATTATAATAATAAGACATGTGGTCTGCTACCTATTTTAACGAGGTTGTGTTTTAAGTACTACCATTCTTAGCACTTTAATCTCTGTAACTCCCCCTATTTGGTGAGGTCTATACGGCCTGGATGATTACCCATACAAAATATAATAATAAGACCAGGGCCGGACTGGGACCAAAAATAGGCCCGGGCATTTTAAGGCAAAGCAGCCCACTCCTCCCCAATGTTTTATTTAACTGCATGTACACCACGCATACATACACTCATAAGCACGCACACCACACACACTCATATGCACCCACACCACACATACACACACTCATATGCACGCACACAACATGCATGCAAACCGTACACCACACATATACACAAGTATATGCATGGACACCATACATGCACACCACTCATACCCACGCTTATAAGCACGCACACCACACACCATACATACACACTCATATGGATGCACACCACACATACACACTCATATGCACGCAAACCACACATACACACACACTCATATGCATGAACACAACACATACATACCCCAGTACATTATACACAGATATATAATATTATGTAGTAGTTCCCTCTGACACACACACACTCACAAACACACCATATCCCCAGTACATTATACACAGATATATAATATTATGTAGTAGTTCCCTCTAATACACCATATCCCCAATACATTATATAAAGATATATAATACTATGTAGTAGTTCCCTCTGACACACACACCATATCCCCAGTACATTATACACAGATATATAATAATTTGTAGTAGTGCCCTCTGACACACTCACACACACATACCATATCCCCAGTGCATTATACACAGATATATAATAATATGTAGTAGTGCCCTCTGACACACTCACACACATCATAACCCCAGTGCATTATACACAGATTTATAATATGTAGTAGTGCCCTCTGACACACTCACACACACCATATCCCCAGTGCATTATACACAGATATATACTATTATGTAGTAGTTCCCTCTGAGACACACACACACTCACAAACACACCATATCCCCAGTATATTATACACAGATATATAATATTATGTAGTAGTTCCCTCTAATACACCATATCCCCAATACATTATATAAAGATATATAATACTATGTAGTAGTTCCCTCTGACACACACACACCATATCCCCAGTACATTATACACAGATATATAATAATTTGTAGTAGTGCCCTCTGACACACTCACACACACCATATCCCCAGTACATTATACACAGCTATATAATAGTATGTAGTAGTTCCCTCTAATACACCATATCCCCAATACATTATATAAAGATATATAATACTATGTAGTCGTTCCCTCTGACACACACACCATATCCCCAGTACATTATAAACAGATATATAATAATTTGTAGTAGTGCCCTCTGACATACTCACACACACATACCATATCCCCAGTGCATTATACACAGATATATAATAATATGTAGTAGTGCCCTCTGACACACTCACACACATCATAACCCCAGTGCATTATACACAGATTTATAATAATATGTAGTAGTGCCCTCTGACACACACACACACACACACATTATATCCCCAGTGCATTAAACACAGATATATAATAATATGAAGCAGATATATAATAATATGAAGTGGTGCCCTCTGACACATGCTCATACACACCATATCCCCAGTGCATTATACACAGAAATAATAATTATATCTAGTAGTGCCCTCTGACACACTCACTCACACACACACACCATATCCCTGGTGCATTATACACAGATATATAATAATATGTAGTAGTGCCCTCTGACACACACACACACACACACACACACCATATCCCCAGGCACTGGGCATTGCATTATACACAGATATATAATAATATGTAGTAGTGCCCTCTGACACACTCACTCACACACACCATATCCCCAGTGCATTATACACAGATATATAATAATATGTAGTAGTGCCCTCTGACACACTCACACACCATATCCCCAGGCACTGGGCAGTGCATTATACACAGATATATAATAATATCTAGTAGTGCCCTCTGACACACTCACTCACACACACCATATCCCCAGTGCATTATACACAGATATATAATAATATGTAGTAGTGCCCTCTGACACACTCACACACACACCATATCCCCAGGCACTGGGCAGTGCATTATACACAGATATATAATAATATGTAGTAGTGCCCTCTGACACACTCTCACACACACACCATATCCCCAGTACACAGATATATAATAATATGAAGTAGTGCCCTCTGACACACGCTCATACACACCATCTACATCTAGTAGTGCCCTCTGACACACTCACTCACACACACCATATCCCCAGTGCATTATACACAGATATATAATTATATCTAGTAGTGCCCTCTGACACACTCTCTCACACACACACACACCATATCCCCAGTGCATTATACACAGATATATAATAATATGAAGTAGTGCCCTCTGACACACGCTCATACACACCATATCCCCAGTGCATTATACACAGAAATAAATAATTATATCTAGTAGTTCCCTCTGACACACTCACTCACACACACCATATCCCCAGTGCATTATACACAGATATATAATAATATGTAGTAGTGCCCTCTGACACACTCACACACCATATCCCCAGGCACTGGGCAGTGCATTATACACAGATATATAATAATATCTAGTAGTGCCCTCTGACACACACCATATCCCCAGTGCATTATACACAGATATATAATAATATGTAGTAGTGCCCTCTGACACACTCTCTCACACACACACACACCATATCCCCAGTGCATTATACACAGATATATAATAATATGTAGTAGTGCCCTCTGACACACTCACACACCATATCCCCAGGCACTGGGCAGTGCATTATACACAGATATATAATAATATCTAGTAGTGCCCTCTGACACACTCACTCACACACACCATATCCCCAGTGCATTATACACAGATATATAATTATATCTAGTAGTGCCCTCTGACACACTCTCTCACACACACACACACCATATCCCCAGTGCATTATACACAGATATATAATAATATGAAGTAGTGCCCTCTGACACACGCTCATACACACCATATCCCCAGTGCATTATACACAGAAATAAATAATTATATCTAGTAGTTCCCTCTGACACACTCACTCACACACACCATATCCCCAGTGCATTATACACAGATATACAATAATATGTAGTAGTGCCCTCTGACACTCTCTCTCACACACACACACCATATCCCCAGTGCATTATACACAGATATATAATAATTTGTAGTAGTGCCCTCTCACACACTCACACACACCATATCCCCAGTACATTATACACAGATATATAATATTATGTAGTAGTTCCCTCTAATACACCATATCCCCAATACATTATATAAAGATATATAATACTATGTAGTAGTTCCCTCTGACACACACACCATATCCCCAGTACATTATACACAGATATATAATAATTTGTAGTAGTGCCCTCTGACACACTCACACACACATACCATATCCCCAGTGCATTATACACAGATATATAATAATATGTAGTAGTGCCCTCTGACACACTCACACACATCATAACCCCAGTGCATTATACACAGATTTATAATATGTAGTAGTGCCCTCTGACACACTCACACACACCATATCCCCAGTGCATTATACACAGATATATACTATTATGTAGTAGTTCCCTCTGAGACACATACACACTCACAAACACACCATATCCCCAGTATATTATACACAGATATATAATATTATGTAGTAGTTCCCTCTAATACACCATATCCCCAATACATTATATAAAGATATATAATACTATGTAGTAGTTCCCTCTGACACACACACACCATATCCCCAGTACATTATACACAGATATATAATAATTTGTAGTAGTGCCCTCTGACACACTCACACACACCATATCCCCAGTACATTATACACAGCTATATAATAGTATGTAGTAGTTCCCTCTAATACACCATATCCCCAATACATTATATAAAGATATATAATACTATGTAGTCGTTCCCTCTGACACACACACCATATCCCCAGTACATTATAAACAGATATATAATAATTTGTAGTAGTGCCCTCTGACATACTCACACACACACATACCATATCCCCAGTGCATTATACACAGATATATAATAATATGTAGTAGTGCCCTCTGACACACTCTCACACACACATTATATCCCCAGTGCATTAAACACAGATATATAATAATATGAAGCAGATATATAATAATATGAAGTGGTGCCCTCTGACACATGCTCATACACACCATATCCCCAGTGCATTATACACAGAAATAATAATTATATCTAGTAGTGCCCTCTGACACACTCACTCACACACACACCATATCCCTGGTGCATTATACACAGATATATAATAATATGTAGTAGTGCCCTCTGACACACTCACACACCATATCCCCAGGCACTGGGCATTGCATTATACACAGATATATAATAATATGTAGTAGTGCCCTCTGACACACTCACACACCATATCCCCAGGCACTGGGCAGTGCATTATACACAGATATATAATAATATCTAGTAGTGCCCTCTGACACACTCACTCACACACACCATATCCCCAGTGCATTATACACAGATATATAATAATATGTAGTAGTGCCCTCTGACACACTCTCTCACACACACACACACCATATCCCCAGTGCATTATACACAGATATATAATAATATGTAGTAGTGCCCTCTGACACACTCACACACCATATCCCCAGGCACTGGGCAGTGCATTATACACAGATATATAATAATATCTAGTAGTGCCCTCTGACACACTCACTCACACACACCATATCCCCAGTGCATTATACACAGATATATAATAATATGTAGTAGTGCCCTCTGACACACTCACACACACACACACACACACACCATATCCCCAGGCACTGGGCAGTGCATTATACACAGATATATAATAATATGTAGTAGTGCCCTCTGACACACTCTCACACACACACCATATCCCCAGTGCATTATACACAGATATATAATAATATGAAGTAGTGCCCTCTGACACACGCTCATACACACCATATCCCCAGTGCATTATACACAGAAATAATAATTATATCTAGTAGTGCCCTCTGACACACTCTCTCACACACACACACACCATATCCCCAGTGCATTATACACAGATATATAATAATATGAAGTAGTGCCCTCTGACACACGCTCATACACACCATATCCCCAGTGCATTATACACAGAAATAAATAATTATATCTAGTAGTTCCCTCTGACACACTCACTCACACACACCATATCCCCAGTGCATTATACACAGATATATAATAATATGTAGTAGTGCCCTCTGACACTCTCTCTCACACACACACACCATATCCCCAGTGCATTATACACAGATATATAATAATATGAAGTAGTGCCCTCTGACACACGCTCATACACACCATATCCCCAGTGCATTATACACAGAAATAATAATTATATCTAGTAGTGCCCTCTGACACACTCACTCACACACACCATATCCCCAGTGCATTATACACAGATATATAATAATATGTAGTAGTGCCCTCTGACACACTCACTCACACACACCATATCCCCAGTGCATTATACACAGATATATAATAATATGTAGTACTAGTGCCCTCTGACACACTCACACACACCATATCACACACACACCCCATATCCCCAGTACATTATACACATATATATTGGTCCTCTCTGAGACCAGACCTCACGGTCACCTACCTGCCCTGCTGCCGGACACCTGCTGAGTCTGTCGGAGCCTCCTCAGTCCTGACGTCGTCCTCATCATCAGATTCATTGCTGCTCTCTAGCCCCTAGCCGGCCTCATGGAATGCGGCCCGGCCCCAATCTGGACCATGATGGAGGAGACTGGACTGTGAGATGAACATGGCAACTTAGCGCCTAGCCAGTAGTAGCCTCAGTCTGGATTCTGGAAGACCGTCCGTCACAGTCATTCCTCTGAGGACCCAGCCACCCGGCCCCTGGGCAGCATCTTTCCGGCCTCGCCGCCTGCTTCCTCAGCAACCTGACACAGACACGTCACGTGACACACAGGCTTCAGGCAGTCAGCACTTCTATCGCCTCGCAGCCTCAGTGTGTCATGTGGACCCGGCACGAGGCAAGAGTGTAGTGTAGCCGCGTGCAGGGAATGTGTCTATCACAGTCTGATGTTACTCACAGGGGCCGGAAGCAGTGCGCATGTGCGGCCAATCCGAATGGGGGGAGGATGCCTGTAATGTTTATAGATGGCGCGGCGGCCCTGAAAGAAACCTGATTCCCAATTTGCAATATCCCAGCTGCCCAGCCAGAGAGAAACTAGTTGGATGGCAATGTCTGCAGTAGTACAAATTAACATATATTATAATATAACATTACTTACACGATTGATTTATTAAATATTTTTCCAAAAAAAAAAAAAGTTCTCAATATTTATTTTTTTCTATGCCGCGGCGTGAGGTCGCGGTGGGCGGGGCTAAATAGCTTGCGGCCTACCGGGCAAATGCCTGGTATGCCCTATAGCCAGTCCGGGCCTGAATAAGACATCTGCTCTTGGTCTGCGACCCATGGTAACTATGTTGTGTTAATTAGTAATGTCCTTCGCATTTTAATAGCTGTTACTCATACTCACCCTATCGGTGGAGGTCTATATGGCCTGCATGATTACCCTTACAAAATATAACAACCAAACATATGTTCTGGGACCCATGGTAAGTAGGTTGTGTTATGTAGTACTGTTCTTTGCATTTTCATACCTGTTACAACACCAAATGGTGGCAGGTCTATCTGTCCTTCATGATTAGCTGCACCCAAACCCAAAAAAAAGCCGAGTGGTCTTAGACTAACACCCATGGCTAACTCTGTTGTTTCAATTAGTACTATTCTTAGCACTTTCATCCCTGTTACGGGCGGTCTACATGGCCATCATGATTAGCCGAACAAAATACTACAATCCAACCTTTGCTCAGTCTTCATAGGCCCTTCATTGTCTGTATTTTGATAGTACAGTTCTTATTATTTTTATAGCTGATACAACACCGAATGTTGTCAGCTCTATATGGCCTGCATGATTAGCTGCACCCAATACAAAAATAAATCCAAGCGGTCTTGGATTAACACCCATGGCTAACTCTGTTGTTTCAAGTAGTACTATTCTTAGCACTTTCATCTCATCATCCCTGTTACTTCCAGGACTCTCGGTGGTGGTGGTCTACATGGCCATCATGATTAGCCTAACCAAATACTACAATCCAACCTTGGCTCAGTCTTCCTAAGGCCCTTCATTGGCTGTATTTTGGTAGTACTGTCATCCTTTTGAATAAAAGATTACAGTAAAGGCATTGATTTTAGAAACCCACAGATCATTATTTGCTAGTACTGTTCTTATTACTATGGTGGTCTACATGGCCATCATGATTAGCCTAACCAAATACTACAATCCAACCTTGGCTCAGTCTTCCTAAGGCCCTTCATTGGCTGTATTTTGGTAGTACTGTTCTTATTAGTTTAATAGCTGATACGACACCGAATGTTGTCAGCTCTATATGGCCTGCATGAATAGCCGCACCCAAAGCCAAAAAAAAGCCAAGCGGTTTTGCACTAACACCCATGGCTAACTCTGTTGTTTCAAGTTCTACTATTCTTAGCTCTTTCATCTCATCATCCCTGTTACTTCCAGGACTCTCGGTGGTGGTGGTCTACATGGCCATCATGATTAGCCTAACCAAATACTACAATCCAACCTTGGCCCAGTCTTCCTAAGGCCCTTCATTGGCTGTATTTTGGTAGTACTGTTCTTATTAGTTTAATAGCTGATACGACACCGAATGTTGTCAGCTCTATATGGCCTGCATGAATAGCCGCACCCAAAGCCAAAAAAAAGCCAAGCGGTTTTGCACTAACACCCATGGCTAACTCTGTTGTTTCAAGTTCTACTATTCTTAGCTCTTTCATCTCATCATCCCTGTTACTTCCAGGACTCTCGGTGGTGGTGGTCTACATGGCCATCATGATTAGCCTAACCAAATACTACAATCCAACCTTGGCCCAGTCTTCCTAAGGCCCTTCATTGGCTGTATTTTGGTAGTACTGTCATCCTTTTGAATAAAAGATTACAGTAAAGGCATTGATTTTAGAAACCCACAGATCATTATTTGCAACCGTGAATTTAGAAAAAAAAAATTGATTACACAGCCGTGACACTTATTTATGCTCAGGCCTTTTTAATAAGAGGGTCCCGGAGCCTCAACCGAAACAACAGCATGAAAGAGGAGATATGTCATCCTTTTGAATAAAAGTTTACAGGAAAGGCATTGATTTTAGAAACCCACAGATCATTATTTGCAACCGTGAATTTAGAAAAAAAAATTGATTACACACCCGTCACACTTATTTATGCTCAGGCCTTTTTAATACGAGGGTCCCGGAGCCTCAACCGAAACAACAGCATGAAAGAGGAGATATGTCATCCTTTTGAATAAAAGATTACAGGAAAGGCATTGATTTTAGAAACCCACAGATCATTATTTGCAACCGTGAATTTAGAAAAAAAAATTGATTACACAGCCGTCACACTTATTTATGCTCAGGCCTTTTTAATACGAGGGTCCCGGAGCCTCAACCGAAACAACAGCATGAAAGAGGAGATATGTCATCCTTTTGAATAAAAGATTACAGGAAAGGCATTGATTTTAGAAACCCACAGATCATTATTTGCAACCGTGAATTTAGAAAAAAAAATTGATTACACAGCCGTCACACTTATTTATGCTCAGGCCTTTTTAATACGAGGGTCCTGGAGCCTCAACCAAAACAACAGCATGAAAGAGGAGATATGTCATACTTTTGAATAAAAGATTACAGGAAAGGCATTGATTTTAGAAAGACAGAAAAAAATTGTTACAAACGGGAAATCTAAAAAAACATTGAATAGACACCCAGTACACTTCTTTATCCTTCGGCCTTTTGAGCAGAGGCTCCAGGACAATCAACAAAACCAGCAGTAGGAAACAGGACATATGGCATCCTTTGTGAAAAAAAGATTATAGGAAAGGCATTGATTTTAAAAACCCGGGGATAATTTGTTGCAACCGTGAATTTGAATTAAAAAAAAAGATTGGATGGACACCAGGTACAATTCTTTATCCATAATGCCTTTTTATAAGAGGGTCCAGGATCCTCAAACAAAAAACCAGCAGGAAAGAGGACATATGGCATACTTTTGAACAATAGAGTACAGGAAAGGCATAGATTTTAGAAACCCATAAAAAAAAAATTTAAAATGTAAATTTGAATAAAAAAAATGATTCGATGGACAGCCAGTACACCTCTTTCTCCTTAGGCCTTTTTATAAGAGGGTCCTGGACCCTCAAAAAAAACACCAGCAGGAAAGAGGACGTATGGCATCCTTTTGAACAATAGAGTACAGGTACAGCATTGATTTTACAAACCCAGAGATCATTTTGGTCAATTGTTAAATAGAAAAATAAAAATGAGTGGCCAACCAGTACACCTCTTTCTCCTTAGGCCTTTTTATAAGATGGTCCTGGACACTCAAAAAAAACACCAGCAGGAAAGAGGACGTATGGCATCCTTTTGAACAATAGAGTACAGGTACGGCATTGATTTTACAAAACCAGAGATAATTTAGGTCAAATGAGAAATAGAAAATAAAAATGAGTGGACACCCAGTACACCTCTTTCACCTTAGGCCTTTTTATAAGAGTGTCCAGGACCCTCAAACAAAATACCAGCAGGAAAGAGAACATATGGCATACTTTGGAACAATAGAGTACTGGTACGTCATTGATTTGTGAAACCCACAGATAATTGTTTGTAAAAGTGAAATAGCACCAAAAACCATGCTTGGACTCCCACTCCAGGTCGTTCACCTTCAGCTTTTTTATAAGAGGGTCCAGCACCCTCAACAGAAACAACTGCAGGAAACACCACCACATATGCCATCCTTTTGCACAAGCGAGTACAGGTATGGCATCCATTTTAGAAACCCAAAGATAATTGAGAGGAACCAGGAACATTTTTATAAAAACTGGATGGGGCAACCATTACTACAGGTCGTTCTCCTTCAGCCTTTTTATATAATGGGCCACGACCCGCAACAGGCACAACAGCATGAAACAAAACATATGCCACCCTTTTGCACAATAGAGTACAGGTATGTCATAGATGGAACACGGAGATAATTTAGATCAACCAAGAGACGGATAAAGATGCTTGGTCGGTCCTACTCTTTCAAATTTGTTGCATTTTGCGTTCAATTGAATGGTCCACCAGATATGAGTGGTGTGTAAAGTTGTACAATTCGTAACAGTTTAATCACTAGTGTTATGTGCCTTATTTTTTTTATTTGAGTTTTGTACCCACAGAGATGCAGCAGAGGCCAGAAAAATTAGGAATGTACAAATGACTGAAACATTGGGGTATTGTTGGAGCAATTGCTGTAGCAGCGGCCAGAAAAATTGATGTTTGTAAAACATTTATAAAGTGCCCTAAAAGCTTGTGGCTTGAACACTAGTTGTTGGCGGATAAGTCAAGCAAGTCCTCCGTCTTTATAACCAAAAAAAAAAGGCCAGCCTGTGTACCAGTTGTAGCCCAAGGCAGCTCATATCATCATCAGTAGTTTTTTATTCAAATGTATCGCCCAATGTCAGTCCCTTCGGGATCTAGCCCTCATTCATTTTTATAAAAGTGAGATAGTCAAGGCTTTTTTGACCTAGGCGACTTCTCTTCTCAGTGACAAAACCTCCTGCTGCACTAAAAGTCCTTTCGGCCAGGAGACTTGAAGCGGGGCAGGCCAGAAGTTCCATTGCAAATTGGGATAGCTCAGGCCACAAGTCCAGCCTGCACACCCAGTAGTCAAGGGGTCCATCGCTCCTGAGAGTGTCGAGATCCGCAGTTAAAGCTAGGTAGTCTGCTACCTGTCGGTTGAGTCTTTCTCTAAGGCTGGATCCCGAAAGGCTCTGATGGTGCATGGGAGTTAAAAAGGTACGCATGTCCTCCATCAACAAGACGTCAGGAAAGCGCCCGGTCCTTGCCGCCGTGGTCGTGGGAGGAGGAGGATTAATTTCATCTCTTCCCCAGTTACATTCCCGTGGTGCTGTGACATCACCCTTATACGCTGTATAAAGCATAGTTTTTAATTTATTATGAAAATGCTCCATCCTTTCCGACTTGCGGGAATTTGGTAACATTTCAGGCACTTTATGCTTATACCGGGGGTCGAGGAGCGTGGACACCCAGTACAGGTCGTTCTCCTTCAGCTTTTTTATACGAGGGTCCCTCAACAGGCACGACAGCATGAAAGAACCCATTTGAACAAGGTTGGATGCTGAGCTAATCATGTCGCGTTCCTCCTCCTCACTGATCTCACTGATGGTATCTTCTTCCCCCCAGCCACGTACAACACCACGGGTACCAGAGAGGTGACAACAACTAGCACCCTGGGATGACTGTTGTGCTCGGTCTTCCTCCTCCTCATCCTCCCCAAAGCCACATTCCTCCTCTGACTCCTCTTCCTCACAATCCTCTTCCTGCGTTGCTGCAGGTCCAGCAAGCAATGCTGATTCGGCTGTTTGTGGGGGTGATGGACACCACAACTCTTCCTCTTCCTCTTCACGCTCATCTACTGCCTGATCCAGCACTCTTCGCAGGGCACGCTCCAGGAAGAAAACAAATGGTATGATGTCGCTGATGGTGCCTTCGGTGCGACTGACAAGGTTTGTCACCTCCTCAAAAGGACGCATGAGCCTACAGGCATTGCGCATGAGCGTCCAGTAATTTGGCAAAAATATCCCCAGCTCCCCAGAGGCTGTCCTAGCACCCCGGTCATACAAATACTCATTAACAGCTTTTTCTTGTTGGAGCAGGCGGTCAAACATTAGGAGTGTTGAATTCCACCGTGTCGGGCTGTCGCAAATCAAGCGCCTCACTGGCAGGTTGTTTCGACGCTGGATATCAGACAAGTGCGCCATTGCCGTGTAGGAACTCCTGAAAGGGCCACACACCTTCCTGGCCTGCTTCAGGACGTCCTGTAAGCCTGGGTACTTATGGACAAATCGTTGTACAATCAGATTACACACATGTGCCATGCACGGCACATGTGTCAACTTGCCCAATTTCAATGCCGCCACCAAATTACTTCCATTGTCAGAAACAACCTTGCCAATCTCCAGTTGGTGCGGAGTCAGCCACTGATCCACCTGTGCGTTCAGGGCGGTCAGGAGTGCTGGTGCGGTGTGACTCTCCGCTTTCAGGCAAGTCAACCCCAAGACGGCGTGACACTGCCGTACCCGGGATGTAGCATAGTACCTGGGGAGCTGGGGGGGTGCCATAGATGTGGAGCAAGACGCAGAAGTTGAAGAGGACTCAGCCGAGGAAGAGGTTATGGAAGAGGATGGAGTAGGAGGAGTAGAGGAGGTAGCAGCAGGCCTGCCTGCAAGTCGTGGCGGTGTCACCAACTCTTCTGCAGAGCCACACATTCCATGCTTGTCAGAAGTCAGCAGGTTTACCCAATGTGCAGTGTAGGTGATATACCTGCCCTGACCATGCTTTGCAGACCAGCTATCCGTGGTCATATGGACCCTTGCCCCAACGCTGTGTGCCAGACATGCCATAACTTCCTTTCTCACAACAGAGTACAGGTTTGGGATTGCCTTTTGTGAAAAGAAACTTCTGCCAGGTACATTCCACTGCGGTGTCCCAATAGATACAAATTTTTTGAAAGCATCAGACTCCACCAGCTTGTATGGTAAAAGCTGGTGGGCTAAGAGTTCAGACAAGCCAGCTGTCAGACGCCGGGCAAGGGGGTGACTTTGAGAAATTGGCTTTTTACGCTCAAACATGTCCTTGACAGACACCTGACTGTGGGCAGATGACCAGGAACTGCTACGTAAGAGAGACTGAGTGGAGGATGGTTGAGAGGGGGCAAGGAGGACAGCACTGGTTGAAGTGGCTGAAGATGCTGGAGCAGGAGGAGGAGGGCGGCTTTCACTTTGTGTGCTGCTTCTACTCATGTGTTCTTCCCATCGGCCTTTGTGATGGGAGACCATGTGCCTTCGCAAAGCAGTTGTACCTAGGTGGCTGTTGGACTTCCCATGACTCAGTTTCTTTTGGCACAGGTTGCAAATGGCATCGCTGTTGTCAGAGGCAGACACACAAAAAAAATGCCACACTGCTGAGCTCTGCGATGACGGCATTCTGGTGGTGGCAACAGCATGTGTTGATGGGCGTCGGCGGGCTGTCTGGCTGACCCCTGGTGACGATGCATGCTGTCTGACTGTGCCACTGGCTCCTTGAGACGACCTCCCCGTGCTTCCAAATCGTCTCCTCCTCCTCTCTGTCTCCCCATCTGAACTTTCCCCCTCTTCTTCTCTTCTAGCAGGCACCCACGTGACATCCACCGACACATCATCATCAACCGCTTCACTTGTATCTGAAACATCAAGAAAGGAAGCAGCAGCGGGTACAACATCACCATCATCATCACACCGTACCTCCATGTCGGTAATGCTGCCTGACTGAGACTGATCACTATTATCTACATCCTCTGTCAATGATGGTTGCGCATCACTCATTTCTTCAAAATGATGTGTCAATAACTCCTGTGACAGATCAAGTGAAGCGGCTGTGGTGCTAGTGTTGGTGGTGGCGACAGGCGGCGGAGTGTCACTGGTCACTTGAGACCTGCCCAAAGCACAGCTGGACTTAGATGGTGCGTCAAGGTTAGGAGGACTAGCAGTGGAAGCTGAAGAAGATTGGGTTTCCTGTGTTAGCCATTCAACTAGGTCCTCCTCAGAAGTTTTTGCATCCCCCCTGGCACCCGGCGTCTGAACAATGTGCATATTTGTAGGGTCTAAAGGAATCACATCACCACGACCACGACCACGGAACCTGTGGGTTGGCCTGCCTCTGCCTGTCATTTTTTTTTAAATGGACACTAACAATACTATTACACCAATTGAGTGGAGGCACTGTGAAAGTGGGCACAGTATACGCTGTGAGACTGACAACAACAAAAAAGACAGATGTTTTAAAAATCACATATTGTTAATTTTTTGAAATATTACTAGTACTGTGGCAACAAATATGATTGTTTGGCACTATTTGGCAAATGAGCCTGTCTGGCACACACGCTGGGAGAAAGGAAACTGCAATTCAATGGCACTAGGAGACTGAAGAATCACAGTCAAAACAGTTATGATTAACAAAAATTCCAATCCTGTTACAATAAATATGAGTGGTGGCACTAATTGGCTAGTTGGGACTGGCACACAGGCAGGCAGGCAGGAGGAAAATGCAATTCAAGGGCACTAGTAGACTGCAGATTGACAGTCAAAACAGTGTTGATTGACAAATTTTGCAATACTGTTAAAAGAAATATGATTGCTAGCACTAATTGGATAGTTGGGCCTGGCACACAGGCTGGCAGGCAGTAGAAAAGTGCAATTCAATGGCACAAGCAAAATGAGGATTAAGATCAACCATCAAGATTTTATTTATTAAAATTAGTAACTATACTGTGACAACAATTGGCTAGGTGGGCCTGGCTCACAGCAGGCTGCAAGGCAGGAGGAAAGTGCTATTCAATGGCACCAGCAAACTGAGGTTTCAAATCACAGCAACTATTACCAAAAATTTTAATTTTTAATTATTAGAATACTGTCACAACAAATATGATTGGTGTAAATATTTTTTAAGTAGGCCTGGCACACAGGCTTGGAAGGCTGTAGAAAACTGCAATTCAAAGTCACGAGCAAACTGAGGGTTAAGATCATCAACAATAAAGATTTTTTTAATTTTAATTAGTAACTATACTGTGACAAAAAATTAGGATTGGTGTAAATAGTTGGCAAGACGGCCTGGCACAAAAGGATGGCAGGCAGGAGGGAGATGCAATTCGAGGACACTAGGAGACTGATTACTGACAGTCTAAACAGTGATGATTGACAATTTTTGCAATACTGTTAACAGAAATATGATTGCTGACAACAATTGGCTAGGTGGGGGCCTGGCTCACAGCAGGCTGCAAGGCAGGAGGAAAGTGCGTTTCAATGGCACCAGCAAACTGACGATTCAAATCACAGCAACTATTACCAAAAATTTTAATTTTTAATTATTAGAATACTGTCACAACAAATATGATTGGTGTAAATATTTTTTAAGTAGGCCTGGCACACAGGCTTGGAAGGCTGTAGAAAAGTGCAATTCAAAGGCACGAGCAAACTGAGGATTAAGATCATCAACAATAAAGATTTTTTTAATTTTAATTAGTAACTATACTGTGACAAAAAATTAGGATTGGTGTAAATAGTTGGCAAGACGGCCTGGCGCAAAAGGATGGCAGGCAGGAGGGAGATGCAATTCGAGGACACTAGGAGACTGATTACTGACAGTCTAAACAGTGATGATTGACAATTTTTGCAATACTGTTAACAGAAATATGATTGCTGACAACAATTGGCTAGGTGGGGGGCTGGCTCACAGCAGGCTGCAAGGCAGGAGGAAAGTGCGTTTCAATGGCACCAGCAAACTGACGATTCAAATCACAGCAACTATTACCAAAAATTTTAATTTTTAATTATTAGAATACTGTCACAACAAATATGATTGGTGTAAATATTTTTTAAGTAGGCCTGGCACACACACTTGGAAGGCTGTAGAAAAGTGCAATTCAAAGGCACGAGCAAACTGAGGTTTAAGATCAACACTAAAAAATTTTTTTATTTAAATTAATAACTATACTGTCTGACTGTGACAACAATTATGATTGGTGTAAATAGTTGGCTAGACGGCCTGGCACAAAAGGCTGGCAGTGGCAGGCAGGAGGTAAATGAAATTCAATGGCCCTAGGAGACTGAATATTTGCAGTCCAAAAAATTATGTTTTTTTTTTTTTTATTACTGTTACAAGAATTGTGATTGGTGCCACTAATTGGCTACTTGGGCCTGGCAGACAGGCTGGCAGATATGAGTCGTGGATGGTAGGTAGGGCAGTAATTTAACACAGTATGCTGTGTAAGTGACAAAAACACAGGACTGATAGAAAATTAAGTTACATTACACTAGCAAAATATTTTAAAATTTTATATTTTAATATTAAAATTATGTTAAGAAGTGCAATGCACATATGACTCTATGAGTGGTCGCACTGGCTGGCTGCTACGTAGGGCAGCAATTATAACAACAGTATGCTGTGTAAGTCAGATAGACAGTTAGACACAGGCCTGATAGAAAATACAATTAGATTACACTAGCATAATGATTTAAAGACTTTTTTTTGGAAATTTTAAGAAAAAGGTTAAGCACATACATATGAGTCATGGCTGATAGCCTTGGAAGGGCAGCTATTAAAAACAGTAGGCTATGTATGTCGGATACACACACGCCTGATAGAAAATACTATTAGATTACACTAGAAAAATGATTGAAATAATTTTTTTGGGGGGGAATTAAAAAAAGGTTAAACACATATGAGTCGTGGCTCATAGACTAGGGAGGGCAGCAAGTAAACACAGTAGGCTCTCTATGTCAGCAAAACACACAGGCCGGATAGAAAATTAGATTTGATTACACTAGCAAACAAATTTAAACTTTTTTTTTTTTTTATATTAAAATTAAGGTGAAAGAAAAATAGATATGAGTGCTGGGTGGCTGCCTGGCACAGACCAATTAATCAAAAGACTGAAAAAAAAGAGGTATATTAATGCTGAGTGAGCCTGACAGACACAGGCATGATAGTAAATGTAATTAGATTACACTAGAAAAATATTTTTTTGTGTTTTTTTTTTAAATTAAAACTAATGTTATAAACGGATATTAACACTGCTGGCTGCTGGCTGGCACAGAGCAATGAACCAGAGTATATGCTGTGTGACACTGGCCTGATAGAAAATGAAAAAAAATTACACTAGAAAAATAATTATATTTTTGGGTTAGTTAAATTTAAACTAATGTTGTTAGGGAGATATCAGTGGTGGCAGTAGTCACAGCCTTAAACACACAGCTGAAAGCCAGGCAAATGCTAATAAAAAACAAACAAACAAAAAAAAAAAACGGCATGAACTATAGCCCTAAAAAGGGCTTTTTGGGGTGCTGTGCTTGCAGCAGAGATGAGTGGAGTCCTTCTGGACTGTAAATACACTAGCCTAGCTATGTTTTTCCTATTAATGTCAGGAGCAAAAACACAACACGTCCTCTCATTAAAAAAGCAAGGTCGTTATGAGTCTAAAATGGCGGATTCCGAGTAGCTGGGAGTGTCTGTGAGGGAGTGTCTGATGTTGATTGGCTCTAATGTGTCAGGCGGCTGTGACATAAAGGGTCAAAGTTTCCACAATGATGACACATAGGGGCGGATCGAACATCGCCATGTGTTCGCCCACAAATGCGAACGCGAACAACCTATGTTCGCTGTGAACCGTTCGCGGGCGAACAGTTCGGGACATCACTAATGGTAGATGCCCTTTTGGCAGATATGAGTTTTTTATTATATATATATATATATATATAAATATATATATATATATATATATATATATATGTAGCAAAGATGTACACTCTCACTTCAAGGCAGCTGCCAGGGTGCTAGTAAAAACATTATGTACATACGAAAGAACTTGCACTCACTGGACTTTTTAGTGTTCAATTTTACTTATCAAATATGTGACGTTTCGAGGATAACGAGGAAGGGGATACATTATCCTCAAAACGTCACATATTTGATAAGTATAATTGAACACTAAAAAGTCCAGTGAGTGCAAGTTCTTTCATATATATATATATATATATATATATATATATATATATATATAATATATATATACAGGGAGTGCAGAATTATTAGGCAAATTAGTATTTTGACCACATCATCCTCTTTATGCATGTTGTCTTACTCCAAGCTGTATAGGCTCGAAAGCCTACTACCAATTAAGCATATTAGGTGATGTGCATCTCTGTAATGAGAAGGGGTGTGGTCTAATGACATCAACACCCTATATCAGGTGTGCATAATTATTAGGCAACTTCCTTTCCTTTGGCAAAATGGGTCAAAAGAAGGACTTGACAGGCTCAGAAAAGTCAAAAATAGTGAGATATCTTGCAGAGGGATGCAGCACTCTTAAAATTGCAAAGCTTCTGAAGCGTGATCATCGAACAATCAAGCGTTTCATTCAAAATAGTCAACAGGGTCGCAAGAAGCGTGTGGAAAAACCAAGGCGCAAAATAACTGCCCATGAATTGAGAAAAGTCAAGAGTGCAGCTGCCAAGATGCCACTTACCAACAGTTTGGCCATATTTCAGAGCTGCAACATCACTGGAGTGCCCAAAAGCACAAGGTGTGCAATACTCAGAGACATGGCCAAGGTAAGAAAGGCTGAAAGACGACCACCACTGAACAAGACACACAAGCTGAAACGTCAAGACTGGGCCAAGAAATATCTCAAGACTGATTTTTCTAAGGTTTTATGGACTGATGAAATGAGAGTGAGTCTTGATAGGCCAGATGGATGGGCCCGTGGCTGGATTGGTAAAGGGCAGAGAGCTCCAGTCCGACTCAGATGCCAGCAAGGTGGAGGTGGAGTACTGGTTTGGGCTGGTATCATCAAAGATGAGCTTGTGGGGCCTTTTTGGGTTGAGGATGGAGTCAAGCTCAACTCCCAGTCCTACAGCCAGTTTCTGGAAGACACCTTCTTCAAGCAGTGGTACAGGAAGAATTTTGCATCCTTCAAGAAAAACATGATTTTCATGCAGGACAATGCTCCATCACACGCGTCCAAGTACTCCACAGCGTGGCTGGCAAGAAAGGGTATAAAAGAAGAAAATCTAATGACATGGCCTCCTTGTTCACCTGATCTGAACCCCATTGAGAACCTGTGGTCCATCATCAAATGTGAGATTTACAAGGAGGGAAAACAGTACACCTCTCTGAACAGTGTCTGGGAGGCTGTGGTTGCTGCTGCACGCAATGTTGATGGTGAACAGATCAAAACACTGACAGAATCCATGGATGGCAGGCTTTTGAGTGTCCTTGCAAAGAAAGGTGGCTATATTGGTCACTGATTTGTTTTTGTTTTGTTTTTGAATGTCAGAAATGTATATTTGTGAATGTTGAGATGTTATATTGGTTTCACTGGTAAAAATAAATAATTGAAATGGGTATATATTTGTTTTTTGTTAAGTTGCCTAATAATTATGCACAGTAATAGTCACCTGCACACACAGATATCCCCCTAAAATAGCTATAACTAACAACAAACTAAAAACTACTTCCAAAACTATTCAGCTTTGATATTAATGAGTTTTTTGGGTTCATTGAGAACATGGTTGTTGTTCAATAATAAAATTAATCCTCAAAAATACAACTTGCCTAATAATTCTGCACTCCCTGTATATTACATTCCAGCTTACTGCCCCTTTATGCAAGGACTTTCCAGATGCAAGGAGGCATTTTATCTATGATTTTTACATCTGCATAGAATGTTATACTCTCAGACTAAGATTGCTTAGTGTTTGAAATGAGACATGTTAACTTACCACTGTTCAGTTTACAGTACAGCTGTCTTAATTTTGAAATACATACAAACAAGCCTAAATCCATCAAGACCATATAGAGTGCAGCATTTTAAAAATCCATAAGTACAGCTGACAGATGGAAACATTTGTACACCATATTTGAAGTGGTGCTCTTGTTTGGGGAAAATGGGGGAAAAAAACAAACATATGTCAACCTTTCAAAAGTACTTTTTTTCATCTAGCCATCTACCCAGATCATTAATGTACAATTTTGAATTCACATAATTATTTTTGTTTGCACATTTACAAATATGATTCTTTAAAAAGTGATCTCTTAATTTCGGAATTTTTTTTAGCATGCATGTCACACACTGTTGATTTAGGGAATACAATGTGCAGAAATTCTACCTACTGTGAGTGTTTCTGTGGGTGTCTGTGTTTATGTCTTTGTGCTTTTGTTTGTGTCTCTATGAGTGTAAATTTATTTTTTTCTGTGGGTCTCTCTGTGAGGGTGGGTGTGTATGTCTTTGTACATTTTCTGTGGATGTCTGTGAGGATGTGTGCGTATGTCTTTGTGCTTTTTCTATGGGTGTCTCTGTGAGGGTGTGTGTATGTATGTCTTTGTGTATTTTCTCTGGATGCCTCTGTGAGGGTGGGTGTGTATGTCTCTGTGTGTTTTCTGTGGATGTCTCTGTGAGGGTAGGTGTGTGTATGTATGTCTGTGTTTTCTGTGGATGTCTCTGTGGGTGTCTGTGCATTTTCTGTGGGTGTCTCTGTGAGAGTGTGTGTATGTCTTTGTGTTTTTTCTGTGGATGTCTCAGTGAGGGTGTGTGTGTATGTATGTCTTTGTGTGTTTTATGTGGTTGTCTCTGTGTGTGTGTGTGTGTGTGTGTGGGTGTTTGTGTGTATTTGGGCCTGTCTCTGTCAGTAACCTTGGGTGTATGTGCAAGTTTGTGTTTGAGCTTTTTTTTTGTGTGTGTGTGTGTGTGTCCATTGTCTGTTCCTTTTTAGGACATTTTGACCTTGCTACTGATTATTCACATCTTTCTACAGACTTTGAGACTAGTGAGACCTTTCCGGAAGTCACCAATCCACCATTTAACCTTTCAATTATTGTTTAGGCTGTTCAGGGCCCTTCATTTCACCCACTGCATGCTGTTTTCATCATTTAGTTGGCATCTTCCTTGATACAAAGATAATCAGAACTCCATATTTTGTTTTGCAAATCTCCTTTTTTGACAAAACTTTAGTCTACCTCATTACTTGTCAGGTCAATGTAAACAAGTGCTGAGTGCCTGTTTGGGTGTCTGTGTCTGAGTGTGTTTGTGTGTTTCTTTGCGTGTCTGCTAGAGTGTCTATATGTGAATCCTTATGTGTGAGTGTGTGTGTTACAGTTTATGAGTGTGTCTGTGTGTTTCTGTGTTTGTGTGTTACTACCTTTACAACATTTCCAAGTTTGACTACACTTAAGAATAAAGTGCATATACGTTTTAGTCACTTGGTCAAAAATTGCACATGTCAAAGGGGGGGGGCTTGATCAATGGTTAAGTCAGGGGACCCAAAATTTCTAGTTGTGGCCCTGCCTATTTGACATCCCATGTTGGACATCCCATTTCAAAATCATGAGCATTAATAGAGAGTTATCTCCCCTTTATAGCGATAAAAACCACCACACTTGTAGGTAGGCTTTCCACAAAATTTTGGAGTATGTCTATGGGAATTTGTGCCCATTAAGCCAAAAGAGATTTTGTAAGGTTGGGCACTGATGTTGACAAGAAGGTCTGGCTCACAATAGGTGTTACAATTCATATTTGATTGGTGATTTGTATGGGCTAATCTAGTAGGGCAGAAATTGGTCAATGGGCCATTCAGATGGTGATTGAATCATACCAAATTAAAAACTATGCTAAACATGTCACCATCATCAACTAAATGTAAAAACATGAAAAAAACATATCAACTATATAGTGATATCTGCAGAAAGAGAGGTGACTGTCAGGAGGGGTGAGAATGCTGGACCAGACTGATGATGAGTGGCATAATCAGTTGGCGGGAGCAGTTGTGTAGCCTGAAGATCAGTTGTAATTTTTCATTTATTGATTCTGTTTTCAATAATCAACAGACATTATCGGTCATAAACTGTGCCATTGTGGAGTGAAGGAGATGGAATATCATGGGAGTTAAAAAGCATGGCTGTGTTTGTAAAAATAACATCAAAATTTGAATTGAGGCCAACATTAGAGTCAGCTCCAGAACAGCAATGCACTACTGGCTAGCTGAATAATTATGGTGAGCTAAAGGTAAAAAGGATATGTGTGTATCCACCAGTCACCCGCACCTTAGATCATACAACTGTACCCTCAGCCTGGCCACACAAGTCTATTTTTTCTCTTGTGTTAACTCACACATCCAACTCCATATAAACTATATTCAACCGTTATCTCCCTTCTACATCTGCCTCACACACATGTCTCCCTCACACCCCTGAAACCATGTCCCCCTACACAATCCTTCTATTAACTATAACCTAGATTACAAGTTTTGCGTTACAGCTTTTAACGCTGAAAAAATGGCAATTTCAGCGTAAAAGCAGTAACACAGCTATTGCGAGTCGTGTCGGTATAGCTATACCACAAGCATTTTGGCCAGTAACACAACGTCCATCCTGCACTCAAAAAATTACGTTTTTGCATGGGATTTTCATAGTGCCGGTATTACAAGTTGTGCAGTGAGTCTAATAAGCTTGCATTACTGCCAATACCGACACGATCCATACTGAGAGCAGTAGTTATGAGTTTTGCGGCACAAATGTTTTCACATAACATAAAGTGTTACAAATATACTAACACCCATAAACTACCTATTAACCTCTAAACCACCACCCTCCCGCATCGCAAACACTATATTAAAGCTATTAACCCCTAATCTGCCTCCCACCAACATTGCGACTATTAAATACATTTATTAACCCCTAACCTGCTGCTCCCAACATTGCTGACACTAATAAAAAGTATTAACCCCTATTCCGCTGCTCCTCAACACCACTGCCACTAAAATAAAGCTAATAACGCCTATTCCGCAGCTCCCGACATCACTGCCACTAAATAAAGCTATTAACCCCTAAACCTCCACCTCCTACATCTCTACCACTAAATAAAGCTATTAACCACTAAACCTCTGGCCTCCCACATCTCTGCAACTAAATAAACCTTTTAACCCCTAAACAGCTGGGCTCCCACAATGCAAAACACTAAATTAAACCATTAACCTCTAAACCTCAAAACACTAAATTAAACCATTAACCTCTAAACCCCCTAACTTTAAATTAAAATTACAATATAACTATATTTATATAAATAAAAACTTGCCTTACTTTTGAAATAAAAATAAGCCTAACATTAAAATATAAATTAACCTAACCTTACTATTCTAATAAAATAAAAAATACTACCAATTAAAAATACTAAATTACAAATTTAAAAAACCTAACACTACAAAAAATTAAAAAAATCTAAAATTACAAAAAATATTAAACACTAAATTACGAAAAATAAAAAAAAAACGCTAAGCTAACAAAAAAATAAACGAAATTATCAAAAATAAAAAAATTACACCTAATTTAAAAGCCCTATAAAAATAAAAAAGCCCCCCAAAATAAAAATACCCCCTAGCCTACAATAAACTACCAATAGCACTTAAAAGGCCTTTTGTTGGGCATTGCCCGAAGTTAAACAGCTCTTTTACCTGTAAAAAAATACAAAGTCCCGCCAACAGTAAAACCCACCACCCAACCAACCCCCCAAAATAAAAAAAAAAAATAACTGTAAAAAAAAAACCTAAGCTACCCCTTGCTCCTAAAGGCACATTTGTATGGGCATTGCCCTTAAAAGGGCAGTCAGCTCTTTTTCATTTACCTTAAAAGGGCATTGGCATTTAGCTCTTTTTCAAAAGCCCTAATCTAAAAAAACAAAAAAAAACCCCAAAATAAAAAAATACCTAACACAAAGCCCAGAATATCTACTCACGGTTGCTGAAGTTCAGAAATCTAGGTGGCGAGAAGTCCTTATTCAAGAGGTGACATCTTCATCCATCACGGGGGCATATTCTATCTTCATCCACACGGCGTGGAGTGGAGTGGCAAAGACATCCAGGGGGGAGCGTCCTCTTCATACGGTCCCCACAGTTGTTTCGAAACGGTGTACCTTGCATTCCTATTGGCTGATTTGATTCTTCAAATTCAAATCAAATTCAAATCAGCCAATAGGACAAGAGCTACTGAAATAATTTTTTTATTTTGGGGGTTGGTTGGGAGGTGGGGTTTTACTTTTGGGGGGGACTTTGTATTTTTTTACAGGTAAAAGCTGTTTAACTTGCAATGCCCTACAAAAGGCATTTTAAGAGCTATTGGTAGTTTATTGTAGGCTAGGAGGTGTTTTTATTTTGGTGGGGCTATTAGATTAGGTAGGTGTAATTGTTTTTATTTTTTGATAATTTAGTTTATTATTTTTTGTAAGCTTAGTGTTTTTTATTTTTCGTAATTTAGTGTTTATTATTTTTTGTAATTTTAGATTTTTTAATTATTTTCAGTGTTAGGTTTTTTTAAATTTGTAATTTAGTATTTTTAATTGGTAGTATTTTTTATTTTATTAAAATACACCTAGATTATGAGTGTTGCGTTAGCCTTAAAAAGCAGCGTTGAGGGGTCCCAATGCTGCTTGTTAACGCCCGCTGATATTACGAGTCAGGCAGGAAAGGGTCTACCGCTCACTTTTTTTCCGTGATTTTAGCTTACCGCAAATCCCCTTACGTCAATTGCGTATCCTATCTTTATAATGGGATTTGTCTAATGCCGGTATTACGATCACCTGAAAAAGTGAGCGGTAGACCCTCTCCTGTCCAGACTCCTACCGCATATAAAAGTCAGTAGTTAAGAGTTTTATGGGCTAATGCTGTAACATAAAGCACTTAACTAAAGTGCTACAAACTACACTAACACCCATAAACTACCTATTAACCCCTAAACTGAGGCCCCCCACATTGCAAACACTATAATAAAATGATTTAACCCCTAATCTGCTGACCGGACATCACCGCCACTTTAATAAAGGTATTAACCCCTAAACCGCCGCACTCCTGCCTTGCAAACACTAGTTAGATTTTATTAACCCCTAATCTGCCATCCCTAACATCACTGACACCTACCTACATTTATTAACCTCTAATCTGCCCCCCCTTATGTCGCCGCTACTATATTAAATTTATTAAACCCTAAATCTAACCCTAACCCTAACCCCCCTAACTTAAATATAATTTAATTAAAACAAAACTAAATTACTACTATTAAATAAATTAATCCTATTAAAAACTAAATACTTACCTATAAAATAAACCCTGAGATAGCTAAAATTTAATAATAAT
Source organism: Bombina bombina (assembly GCF_027579735.1). NCBI lineage: Eukaryota > Metazoa > Chordata > Amphibia > Anura > Bombinatoridae > Bombina > Bombina bombina. The sequence continues at coordinate 975,816,029 of NC_069502.1, forward strand.
TAAATTGTAGCCATCTTAGGGTTTATTTTTATTTTACAGGCAAGTTTGTATTTATTTTAACTAGGTACAATAGTTATTAAATAGTTATTAACTATTTAATAACAACCTAGCTAAAATAAGTACAAAAGTACCTGTAAGTACCCTAACCTAAGTTACAATTACACCTAACACTACACTATAATTAAACTAATTACCTAAACTACCTACAATTAATTACAATAAAATAAAATAAACTAAATTACGGAAAAAACCCCACTAAATTACAGAAAATAAAAAAAGAATTACAAGAATTTTAAACTAATTACACCTAATCTAATCCCCCTAATAAAATAAAAAAGCCCCCCCAAATAATAAAATTCCCTACCCTATACTAAATTACAAATAGCCCTTAAAAGGGCCTTTTGCGGGGCATTGCCCCAAAGTAATCAGCTCTTTCACTTGTAAAAAAAAATATAATAACCCTCCAACTTTAAAACCCACCACCCACACACCCAACCCTACTCTAAAACCCACCCAATCCCCCCTTAAAAAACCTAACACTACTCCCTTGAAGATCACCCTACCTTGAGCCGTCTTCACCCAGCCGGGCACAAGTGGTCCTCCAGAGGGTCCGAAGTCTTCATCCTATCTGGCCAGAAGAGGACATCCAGACCGGCAGAAGGCTTCATCCAGGCGGCATCTTCTATCTTCATCCTTCCGGAGCGGAGCGGGTCTATCTTCAAGACATCCAACGCGGAGCATCCTTTTCATCCGATGGCGACTAATGAATGACTGGTCCTTTAAGTGACGTCATCCAAGATGGCGTCCCTTGAATTCCGAATGGCTGATAGAATCCTATCAGCCAATCGGAATTAAGGTAGGAAAAATCATATTGGCTGATGCAATCAGCCAATAGGATTGAAGTTCAATCCGATTGGCTGATCCAATCAGCCAATAGGATTGAGCTTGCATTCTATTGGCTGTTCCAATCAGCCAATAGAATGCGAGGTCAATCCCATTGGCTGATTGTCTCAGGCAATAGGATTTTTCCTACCTTAATTCTGATTGGCTGATAGGATTCTATCAGCCAATCAGAATTCAAGGGACGCCATCTTGGATGACGTCACTTAAAGGACCAGTCATTCAGTCGTCGGCCGTCGGATGAAGAGGATGCTCCACGTCTGATGTCTTGAAGATGGACCCACTCCGCTCCGGAAGGATGAAGATAGAAGATGCCGCCTAGATGAAGCCTTCTGCCGGTCTGGATGTCCTCTAATGGCTGGATAGGATGAAGACTTCAGACCCTCTGGAGGACCACTTGTGCCCGGCTGGGTGAAGACGGCTCAAGGTAGGGTGATCTTCAAGGGGTAGTGTTAGGTTTTAATAAGGGGGATTGGGTGGGTTTTAGAGTAGGGTTGGGTGTGTGGGTTTTGATGTTGGGGAAGTATTGTATTTAATTTTTTTACAGGTGAAAGAGCTGATTACTTTGGGGCAATGCCCCGCAAAAGGCCCTTTTAAGGGCTATTTTAATTTAGTATAGGGTAGGGAATTTTATTATTTTGGGGGGCTTTTTAATTTTATTAGGGGGATTAGATTAGGTGTAATTAGTTTAATATTCTTGTAATTCTTTTTTTATTTTCTGTAATTAATTTTTATTTTTTCGTAATTTAGTTTATTTAATTTAATTGTAATTAATTGTAGGTAGTTTAGGTAATTAGTTTAATTATAGTGTAGTGTTAGGTGTAATTGTAATTTAGGTTAGGGTTTATTTTACAGGTACTTTTGCACTTATTTTAACTAGAAGGTTATTAAATAGTTAATAACTATTTAATAACTATTGTACCTAGTTAAAATAAATACAAAGTTGCCTGTAAAATAAAATACATCCTAAGCTAGCTACAATGTAACTATTAGTTATATTGTAGCTAGCTTAGGGTTTATGTTATAGGTAAGTATTTAGTTTTAAATATGAATAATTTATTTAATTGTAGTAAATTTATTTAGATGTATTTAAATTATATTTAACCCCTTAAGGACAAGACCATTTTTCAATTTCTTTCCCTTAAGGACCAGGGCTATTTTTACATTTCTGCTGTGTTTGTGTTTAGCTGTAATTTTCCTCTTACTCATTTACTGTACCCACACATATTATATTATATACCGTTTGTCTCGCCATTAAATGGACTTTCTAAAGATACCATTATTTCATCATATCTTATAATTTACTATAAATTTTTTTATAAAATATGAGGAAAAAATGGAAAAAAAAAAACACACACTTTTTCTAACTTTGACCCCCAAAATCTGTTACACATCTACAACCACCAAAAAACACCCATGCTAAATAGTTTCTAAATTTTGTCCTGAGTTTAGAAATACCCAATATTTACAAGTTAACTTTGCTATTTCCAAACCACTTTTTTTCAAAATTAGCGCTAGTTACATTGGGACACTGATATCTTTCAGGAATCCCTGAATATCCCTTGACATGTATATATATTTTTTTAGAAGACATCCCAAAGTACTGATCTAGGCCCATTTTGGTATATTTCATGCCACCATTTCACTGCCAAATGAGATCAAATAAAGAAAAAATTAACTTTTTCATATTTTTTTTCACAAACTTTAGGTTTCTCACTGAAATTATTTGCAAACAACTTGTGCAATTATGGCATAAATGGTTGTAAACACTTCTCTGGGATCCCCTTTGTTCATAAATAGCAGACATATATGGCTTTGGCATTGTTTTTTGGTAATTAGAAGGCCGCTAAATGCCACTGCGCACCACACATGTCTTATGCCCAGCAGTGAAGGGGTTAATTAGGGAGCTTGTAGGGAGCTTTCAGGGTTAATTTTAGCTTTAGTGTAGAGATCAGCCTCCCACCTGAGACATCCCACCCCCTGATCCCTCCCAAACATCTCTCTTCCCTCCCCCACCCCAAAATGTAGGGAGCTTCTAGGGTTAATTTTAGCTTTAGTGTAGTGTAGTAGACAACCCCAAGTATTGATCTAGGCCCATCTTGGTATATTTCATGCCACCATTTCACCGCCAAATGCGATCAAATAATTTTTTTTCACAATTTTAGGCTTCTCACTGAAATTATTTACAAACAACTTGTGCAATTATGGCATAAATGGTTGTAAATGCTTCTCTGGGATCCCCTTTGTTCAGAAATAGCAGACATTTAAGGCTTTTGTGTTGCTTTTTGGTAATTAGAAGGCCGCTAAATGCTGCTGCGCATCACACTTGTATTATGCCCAGCAGTGCAGGGGTTAATTAGCTTGTAGGGAGCTTTCAGGGTTAATTGTAGCTTTAGTGTAGAGATCAGCCTCCCACCTGAGACATCCCACCCCCTGATCCCTCCCAAACATCTCTCTTCCCTCCCCCACCCCAAAATTGTCCCCACCATCTTAAGTACTGGCAGAAAGTCTGCCAGTACTAAAATAAAAGGCTTTTTTTTTTTTTTATGAATTTGTTTTTTTTTTTAAGCTGTGATGGACCCCCCCAAACAGCTCTATAACCCTTGCCCACAACCTATTTGCTGCCATCTTGAGTACTGGCAGCTGTCTGCCAGTACCCAATTTGCCTCCCAAAAATTTTTTTTTTTTAATTTTTTTTTATGTAATTACATTTTTTCTGTAGTGTAGCTGCCCCCCCTCAATACCCTCCTCCCTCTCCCCCTCCCAGATCCTTTTGACAGTTATTTCCCCCCCTCCCTCTCTCCCATTCATTCATTAATTGGTGGCAGTGGCTGTTACGCAATCGCGCGAACACATGCGCATGCACGCGCGCTCCCTGCACGCTCCCGGCGTGCACATTGCACATTCAGGAACCGGATGCCGGGTAGCGATAGGCCGCCCACCCGCCTCCCTGCAGCTGCGATAGTAAGGTTAGGTTAATTTATAGTTTAATGGTAGGTTTATTTTTATTTCACAGGTAAGCTTTTATTTATTTAAATATAGTTATATTGTAATTTTAATTTAAAGTTAAGGGGGTGTTAGGTTTAAGGGTTAATAGTTTAATTTAGTGTTTTGCGTTGTGGGGGGCCAGAGGTTTAGGGATTAATAGGTTTAAATAGTTGGGGAGATGTGGGAGGCCGGAGGTTTAGGGGTAAATAACTTTATTGTAGTGTCGGCGATGTCAGGGAGCGGCGGAATAGGGGTTAATAACTTTATTATTGTGTCGGGGATGTCGGGGAGCGGCGGATTAGGGGGTTAATAACTTTTATTAATGTTGGCGATGTCGGAAGCAGCAGATTAGGGGTTTATAACTTTATTGAGATGTCGGGGGCAGCAGATTAGGGGTGTTTAGACTTGGAGTTTATGTTGGGGTGATAGGTATAAGCGTAACTTTTTTTTCCCCATAGACATCAATGGGGTTGCATCATTCCACACTTCAGGTGTTAGTTTTTTTCTAACACATTCTCCCCATTGATGTCTATGGGGGAAAGCATGCACAAGCACGTCAAAGCAGCCCTTGGCTTTTGTGCGGTATGGAGCTTAATGCCACCATATTGCAAGCACAAGGAGGCTTTTCAGTAACTCGTAATGGCAATCGCTATGGAGGGTGAAATAGAGCAATTTTTTTGGCGTTAGTTTCGCACCCTGTTTAGCGCAAAACTCATAATCTAGGTGAAAACTCTGTTAATTATCTCATGTAACAGAGGAAGAAGCCTTAATACTCTTATCTTCTGTTCATCTCACAACCTGTCCCCATGACCCCAATGCTTCATGACTTCTTCCATCTCCCTCTGCTTCTTAACCCCTGTCCTAACTCATCTCTTTAACCAGTCTTTCACTGGTACATTTCCTGATACATTCAAGCATGCATTAATCACACTAATCCTAAAAAAGCCTTTGCTTAACCCCTCCACCCCTTCTATCAACCGGTCTCCTTACTTCCCTTTGCCTCCAATCATTGGAATGACTGGTCTGTAATCACCTAACTCAATTTCTCTCAACTAAATCCTTACTTGATCCCCTACAATATTTTTGTTCCACCCTAAACTTTCATCAGAAATTGCTCTTACTAAACTAACAAATTATCTACTGTCAGCTAAAGCAAAGGGACACTACTAGCTACTAAGTCTTCTGGATTTATCTGCTGCTTTCGACATCCTCTCCTCTTACACATCCTACAGTCTTTTGGAATCTGAGACACAGCCTTTTCCTTGTTTGCTTTCTATCTCTCAAACTGCTAATTTACTATTTCCTTTAACAATATAATCTCTGATAATTTCCCTCTTTCAGTTAGAGTACTGCAAGGCTCTGTCTTGGGTCCCTTGTTTTTTTTCTGTAAAATGTATATCTTCCTTTGGGTTCCAGTATCACTTGTATGCTGATGATACCCAAATCTATCATTCCTCTCTTGATATCTCTCCCTTTTAAATTAACCAGATTACCAAATGTCTCTCTGCATTGTCCTTTTGTATGTCTTTGCACTACCTCCAACTGAATATATCGAAAATGGAACTGCTTCTTATTCCTCTCCCTCTGAGATATCCTACACCTTACATTTCTCTGAAAGTTGGAGACTCTATTCTCAGCCCCTCACCCCAGGTTTGCTATATTGGTGTCACTATTGTCTCTGAAATCACATTAACTCCACATTTTCCAAACTCTTACCAAATCCTGCCGTGCACACCTATGCAACATATTCAGAATTTGACCTTTGCTTACTCAAGAAACTATAAAAATACAAATTAATTCCCTTATTTTGCCATGCATTGACTACTGCAATCCAATTCTAAATAGCCTTCCCAAGCACTGTCTCTCCACCTCCAATCTATCATGAATGCTTCAGCTAGACTCATCCAACTAATTTGCTGATCTACATCAGCTACTCTGCTCTGGCAGTCTCTACACTGGCTACCCATATATTCTAGAATACAATTCAATGTATAAACCCTAACCTATGAAGCACTCAATAACCTCACTCCCAACTATATTTCTCCCTCTCATCTCCAAATACTTCCCAAGCTGTCCTCTTTGATCAACCTCTAACCTACATATTTCCACTCCTATTATCTCTACAACCCTCTCTTGCCTCCAAGATTTCTCATTCGCTGCTCCTGTCCTCTGGAACTCCCTACCACAATCAGACTGTCTCCAACCAAACTTGTATAGCTTCAGATGCTCTTTAAAAAGTCACCTATTCAGAGAGGCTTATCATCTTTTTTCTGTTTTTTATCCTATCCAAATGAAATCTTGAATTGCTTTGACTTGCTCCTGCAACTGCAATCCATATGACATGCTACCCCAAACCTTGTGCCTCTGTACCCTCAACCTATAGACTGTAATCTCTTTGGAGCAGGGCCCTTCTCCTTCTCTACTAGTTTTGCTTAGTCTATTATGTTTTTGTATCTTATCACAAATCTTTGTCATTATTTACCACTATCTCTGTACCCAGCACTACAAAAGTTTGCAGCACTATACAAATAAATGATAATAATAAAAATAAATAATAATGCAAGACTTGGTTTGGTGGAAATGTGGCTTTTATACTATGTGTGATGCATTTATAAATATATTATGGCAAATTAGTGCAGTACAAGTGTCAGGGTGCCAGGAATCAGACTGAGACGAGAAGTGCAAAAATAATCACACCTTTATTAATAACAAAAAATAATAAAAAGTCCACAAGTCAAATAACAAGCCAGGAGTCACAACTAGAGCGGTAGTCAGACGAGCCAAGTCAGGAGCCAAAGTGAATAGTCAGACGAGCCGGAATCAGGAATAAGGAAAACAGCCGAGTCAGGAACAAGCCAGGGATGAGGAACCAGGAAGGACGTCAGACAGCCAGGTAATACACAGGAGCTCTAACAAACAGGTCTGAGACAACGTAAAGGCAAAGCATACTGAACAAAGGCCCTTTAAATAATAAGTGATGACATTACAATTCTGAGACTGCATCCTGTCTCACACAGATGATGCACACCAATCTGGCGATGCAAGGAAGTGCAGTAAATGAGCAGCATCCCCTACAATGCACCATAGTCAGCAAGAGAGGTGAGTAAAATGGCTGCCAGCAGCACATGGCAAACAAAACAGGAAAAAAAACCTCACAGTACCCTCCCCTCAACAACCCCTCCCCCACGGGAGGACAAAAGGCTTATTGGGGAAAATGGGCATGGAAGGCATGGAGGAGGGCGGGAGCATGAACATCAGAGGAGGGAAGCCAAGAACGCTCCTCCGGACCGTAGCCCCTCCAGTGAACCAAATACTGTACACGGCCCCTTGACATACGAGAGTCAATAATGCTGCTGACCTCATACTCCTCATGGTTGTCAACAAAGATAGGATGGGGATGAGGCAACACAGTGGTAAACCAATTACAAACCAATGGATTCAAGAGGGAGACATGAAAAACATTGGAGATGCGCATTGCAGAAGGAAGGTCAAGAGCATAGGCCACAGGATTGACCCGTCAGAGTATTCGAAAAGGACCAACCTAACATGGAGCCAGTTTATTGGAAAGCACACAAAGGTTCAAGTTGCGGGAGGACAGCCAAACTCTCTCACCAACCTGGTAGGAAGGCACGGGCAGACGCCTATGATCAGCCTGGAACTTTTGGCGCTGCATAGAACGATGAAGGCAATCCTGAATCTGCACCCATGTGGAACGGAGTTGCCGGAGATGCTCCTCCAAAGCCGGAATACCCTGAGACATGAATGAATCGGGCAACAAGGATGGTTGAAACCCATAATTCGCCATGAACGGGAATAACTTGGAGGAAGCATTAATAGCACTATTACGAGCAAACTCTGCCCAAGGTAACAGTTCAGACCAATTATTGTGGTGATCTGAGACATAGCAATGGAGGAACTGTTCCAGAGCTTGATTTGACCGTTCTGCAGCCCCATTGGATTGAGGGTGATATGCAGAGGAAAAGGAAAGCTGGATGCCCATTTGAGCACAAAAGGAATGCAAAAATCTGGAGACAAACTGGCTACCCCGGTCCGACACTATCTCCTTGGGTAACCCATGTAAATGGAAGACCTCCCGGGCAAAAATTAAAGCAAGCTCCAGAATGGTAGGCAACTTCATCAAGGGAAAGCAATGTGGCATTTTAGAAAAATGGTCAACCACCATAAGGATAACAGTATTGCCATTGGAAACAGGGAGCTCGACAATGAAGTCCATGGAAAGATGTGTCCAAGGACGCTCACCATTAGCAATAGGTTGAAGAAGACCCACAGGAAGACCTTGAGGATTCTGTGCACAAACTGAGCAGGAGGCAACATACGCAGCAACATCAGAACGAAGACCTGACCACCAGAATTGTCGAGTGACAGACCAAATCATTTGGTTCTTGCCTAGGTGACCTGCGGCTTTTGGATAGTGGTAAGTGTGCAAAAGTTTAGAAGACCTGGCCACCAGAATTGTCGAGTGACAGACCAAATCATTTGGTTCTTGCCTAGGTGACCTGCGGCTTTTGGATAGTGGTAAGTGTGCAAAAGTTTAGTTTGAAGATTTTCAGGAACAAAACACTTACCACTAGGTTTCTCAGGAGGTGCATAGGTTTGTGCAGCCAGGATCTCCTCCCCCAAGGGAGAAGTAAAATTAGTATGTATGGTAGATAAAATATGGTCAGGGGGTATAACAGGTGGAGGTTAAGACTTCTCCTTGGACAGAGGCGAAAATTGTTGAGAGAGGGCATCAGCCCTAACATTCTTACTACCAGGCAGGTAGGAGACTACATAATTAAACCGAGAGAAAAATAGCGCCCATCTGGCCTGTTGGGGCGACAAACGTTTTGCTTCAGATAGATTAGTTAAATTCTTGTGGTTAGTAAGAATGAGCACTGGCACGCTAGTACCCTCAAGAAGATGCCTCCATTCCTTGAGTGCCAAAATAATGGCCAGTAATTCCCTGTTGCCAATTTCATAATTGCACTCCGCTGGAGACAACAGCACGGATGCAAGGAACCGTCAGGCATAGATCATTGAGAGAAGAGGGCACCTACTCCAGTCTCAGATGCATCAACCTCAAGAACAAAATGCAGGACAGGGTTAGGATGAGCCAGAACTGGAGCAGCAGCAAAGTCAGTCTTAAGACTATCAAAGGCCTTAATGGCAGTAGGTAACCAATGGAGTGGATCATTCTCTTTACGGGTCATGTCTGTGATAGGTTTGACCAAGGAAGAAAAGTTTTTAATAAACTTTCTATAGTAATTGGCGAACCCCAAAAAACGTTGAATAGACCGAAGACCAACTGGGTGAGGCCACTGCAGAACTGCAGATAACTTGTCAGGATCCATGGAGAACCCTGCAATGGAGATAACATAACCTAGGAAAGTTACTTGAGTCTGATGGAACTCACATTTCTCGAGTTTACAAAACAGGCCGTTCTCACGTAGTCTCTGAAGAACCTGTGTAACATCAGAACAATGAGCCTCAAGTGTGGGTGAGTGTATGAGGATGTACACCACAACACACTGTTGCAACATATCTCATAGGACATCATTAATAAATTCCTGAAAAATGCAAGAGCATTACATAGGCCAAAGGGCAGTACAAGATACTCATAATGCCCGCTCCGGGTGTTAAATGCTATTTTCCATTCGTGGCCCTCCTTGATCCTAACTAGATTGTACGCTCCTCTCAAATCAAGTTTAGTAAAGACCGTATCTCCCTTGAGGCGGTCAAAGTGTTCCGTAATGAGCAGAATAGGCTAAGCATTCTTAATGGTAAGACGATTAAGACCCCTATAATCTATGCATGGTCTTAACTCGCCACCTTCACAAAGAAGAAGCCAGCCCCTGCAGAAGAGCAGGATTTGCAGATGATCCCCCGCAACAGAGCATCGGCAACATACTTCTCCATAGCACAATTCTCTGCAATCGCAACACCGGTAAGGAGGCAACGTACCGGCAAACACGTTGTCAAAAACGTCTAGGAACTCTCGGTACTCCTCTGGCATTTGAGATACCGAAGAAGTGCACAAGACTTTAACTGGTTTCCGAAGACAAGTGGAAATACATTGCGGGGACCACGACAAAATTTCGGACCTGCGCCAGTCGAGACTGGGATTGTGCTTTTGGAGCCAGGGATAACCCAGAACAACTGGAAAATGTGGAGAGTTTATCACCTGGAACTGGAGGGTTTCAATATGGAGAGCCCCAACAGCCATGGACAACGGAGCAGTTTTGTGAGTAACAAGTGCGGGCTGAAGGGACCTGCCATCAATGGCCTCAATAGCAAGCGGAATGGACCGAGGCAAAACAGGAATGGAGTGCTTTGATACAAAAGCACTGTCAATGAAATAGCCCACAGCACCGGAGTCAACAAGAGCCTGGGTGACTATGGAGGAGTCTACCCAGAAAAGGACAACCATGACCAAAGGTTTCTCCTTAAGCGGTTCCTGAAACAAGGATAAACCACCCAAGGTCTGCCCCCGACAGGACCTTAGGTGTGAGCATTTCCTGGCCGTGTAGGACAAGACTTCAAAAGGTGGCCCTGTAACCCACAATATAGGCAGAGCCCCTACCTCCTCCTAAAAGCCATCTCCGCCGTGGAGAGACACGTGAATCCCAACTTCATTGGCTCAGCAGTACCTGGTGACTTGGGACCAGGAGGCATGGGAGGAGAGGGAGGCATGGGTGGGAACGAACACGTAGAAGACAACGGAACAGGAGGCTTCCGCAAGTGCTCCTTGAAAGAGGGCCTCTCTCTGAGTCTGATGTCAATTAGGATCAAAAAAAGACACCAATGCCTCGAGATCCTCTGGTAAATCTCTGGCAGCAACTTCATCTTTAATCGCATAAGAGGGCCCATGAAAGAAGGCGGCAACAAGGGCTTCATTGTTCCAACAAACCTCGGCGGCAAGCGTACAGAATTCAATAGCATACTGAGCAACAGATCTTGTACCTTGCTGAATGGACATGAGTCGTTTAGCAGCGAGCCAGAACATCAAATACCCTTCGAAAGGAGGCCACAAATTCAGGGTAATTTGAAATCACAGGTTTATTAGTCTCTTCCAAGGGATAAGCCCAGGCAAGAGCTGTGTCAGAGTAACGAGATGAGAAATCCAGCCTTAGCTCTGTCAGAGGGAAACGCCTGAGGTAACATCTCAAAGTAAATGCCCACCTGGTTCAAAAACCCTCTGCACTGAATAGGATCGCCTCCATATCGCTAAGGTAGAGGTGCAGAACTGGTTATGCTCCTGGTAGGACTAGGTGCAGCAGTGGAAAAAGGAGCAGCCATAACTTGTGGGACACTTTGGTCCAAATGTGCAGTGCGAGTCAGCAGGGTTTGCAGGGCTAGTGCATATTGATCCAAGCGGTGATCCTGTTCATCCATCCTGGAAATGATGGCAGGTAAAGGTGGATTATTAGCACCATCAGGATTCATGGCCTTTGCGTAATGTCAGGGTGCCGGGAATCAGACGAGACGTGCAAAAAAAATCACACCTTTATTAATAACAAAAAAATAATAAAAAGTCCACAAGTCAAATAACAAGCCAGGAGTCAAAACCAGAGCAGGTAGTCAGACGAGCCAAGTCAGGAGCCAAAGCGAATAGTCAGATGAGCCGGAATCAGGAACAAGGAAAACAGCAGAGTCAGGAACAAGTCAGGGATCAGGAACCAGGAAGGACATCAGACAGCCAGGTAATACACAGGAACTCTCACAAACAGGTCTGAGACAAGGCAAAGGCAAAGCATACTGAACAGAGGCCCTTTAAATAATAAGTGATGACATCACAATTCTGAGACTGCATCCTGTCTCACACAGATGATGCACACCAGTCTGGCCATAAAAGGAAGTGCAGGAAATGAGCAGCATCCTCCACAATGCACCATAGTCAGCAAGAGAGGTTAGTAAAATGGCTGCCAGCAGCACATGGCAAACAAAACAGGGAAAAAACCCTGACAACAAGGCAATTAGAATAATTTATAATAAGCAATTTTGATGACTTTAAAAAATGTAGTTATACCTATTAAATATATTGTCCTTATAAGAAAAATTCTACATGTCCATTTCTGGGATCTTAGAAAGAGACATGCAGTTGTAGAAAAAAATAATTATAAATCATACGAAAAAGAATAAGAATAAGTATTTGTATTAACAACATGCAGTAATAGTTTTGTTTTAGGAAATAAACAGGTAGATTAGAAGTTTTGCGTTACGGATTTTAACGCAGAAAAAATGGCAGTTTCAGAGTAATGGCAGTAATGCACTATTGCGAGTCTTGTCGGTATAGCTATACCACAAGAATTTTAGCCTGTAACGCAACATCCATTCCGCACTCAAAAAATGACATTTTTGTGTGGGATTTTCATAGCGCTGGTATTACAGATTGTGCTGGTTGGCTAAAATGCTTGCATTACAGCCTATACCGACACGATCCATGCCGCCATCTGAGACCATTAGTTATGAGTTTTGTGTAACAAAATTTTTTCACAAAACTCATAAACTCATAAGTACACTAACACCCATAAACGACCTATTAACCCCTAAACCGCCGCCCTCCTGCATCGCAAACACTAGTTAAAGCTATTAACCCCTAATCCGCCGCCCACCCACATCACGACTATGAAATACATTTATTAACTCCTAATCTGCCGCCCCCCAGACATCGCCGACACTATAATAAAGTTATTATCCCCTTAACCTCCGGCCTCCCACATCTCCACAACTAAATAAACCTATTAACCCATAAACCGCTGGCCCCCCACATCGCAAAACACTAAATTTAACTATTAACCCCTAAAACTTACACCCCCCCTAACTTTAAATTAAAATTACAAAATCACTATATTTAAATAAATACCTGTGAAATAAAAATAAACCTACCATTAAACTATAAATTAACCTAGCCTTACTATTCTAATCAAATAAAAAATTCTACCAATTAAAAAATCTAAATTACAAATTTTATATCCTAACACTACGAAACAAAATAAAAAATCTAAAATTACAAAAAATAAAAACCACTAAAAATTTACAAAAAATAATAAAACGAAATTATCAAAAATAAAAACAAATTACACCTAATCTAATAGCCCTATAAAAATAAAAAAGCCCCCAAAATAAAACCACCCCTAGCCTACAATAAACTACCAATAGCCAATAAAAGGGCCTTTTGTAGGGCATTGCCTTAAGTTAAACAGCTCTTTTACCTGTAACAAAATACAAAGTCCCCCCAACAGTAAAACCCACCACCCAATCAACCCCCCAAAATAAAAAAGCCTAACTCAAAAAACCTAAGCTACCCATTGCCTCTAAAGAGGGCATTTGTATGGCCATTGCCCTTAAAATGGAATTCAGCTCTTTTTCATTTCCCTTAAAAGGACATTTAGCTCTTTTTCAAATTGCCCAAACCCTAATCTGAAAAAAAAACACCCCCAAAAAAATCTAACACTAACCCCAGAATAGCTACTCACGGTTCCTGAAGTCCGGACATCCATCTCAATCCAGGCGGCAAGAAGTCTTCATCCAGGCGGCGACATCTTCATCCATTACGGGGGCGTCTTCTATCTTCATCCTGGTGACGCGCATCGGCAAAGACATCCAGTGTGGAGCGTCCTCTTTATTCGGTCCCCGCCATAAACTGAAGCTTCAATGCAAGGTAGCCATTTCAAAGATTCTTCAAATTCAAATAAGCCAATAGGATTTATTTAGTGGCAGCAGTGTGGGAGGCAAAGATTTAGAGGATAATAGGTTTATTTAGTGGCGGTCGATGTCAGAGAGTGGCGGAATAGGGGATAATAACTTTTATTAGTGTTGGAGATGTTGGGAGCAGCAGATTAGGGGTTAATAACTTTATTTAGGTGTCGGCGATGTTGGGGGCGGCGGATTAGGGGTGTTGAAACATGGGCATCTATTTATCAAGCTGTCAACCGCAAATACTCTGGAATTCTGCAGCGTATTTGTGGCGAGCCTGATTCGCCTTAGTTATCAAACCCTATAGACCAGCAAAAGTAGAATTTTGTGACGTAACATACGATCTGCCGGACTCAGTCTGACACAGATCGATGCTTACGTCATTACAGATGTTCCGAATGCAAGTTCAGCAGAATTTGACTACTTTTGCTAGTTAACAAATTTCTACCAGGAACGCTCGGCACTATTCCAGCCCAGCGTACCTGGTTTTCAATCCGCCGCCCTGGAGGTGGCGGATGCCATAGGAATCAATGGAATTCTGAAAGCAACGAAAGCTCATGTTCGCTGCTGCCCGATATCCCATTAATTCCTATGGGAATGTTTACACCTCATACCATAACATGTACCCCGAGTCTAAACACCCCTAATCTGCCCCCCCTACACCGCTGCCACCTACTTTATACTTATTAACCCCTAATCTGCCACCCCTACACCACCACCACCTAAATAAAAGTTATTAGCCCCTATCCCGCTGCTCCCGGACCCCGCCGCAACTAAATAAACTTATTAACCCCTAAACTGCTGCTCCCGGAGCCCACCGCCACCTATATTATACTTATTAACTCCTAATCTGCCCCCCCTACACCGCCGCGACCTACATTATATTTATTAACCCCTATTCTGCCCCCCCTACACCGCCGCCACCTACATTATATTTATAAACCCCTAATCTGCCCTCCCTACACCGCCCCCACCTACATTATATTTATTAACCCCTAATCTGCCCCCTACACCGCCGCCACCTACATTATACTTATTAACCCCTAATCTGCCCCCTCTACACCGCCGCCACCGACCTACATTTTTAAACCCATTATCTGCCAACCCCAAAGTCGCCGCCACTAAATTAAATTTATTAACCCCTATACCTAAGACTAACCCTAACCCTAACACCCCCTAATTTAAATCTAATTTAAATAAATCTAAATAAATATTACTATCATTAAATAAATTATTCATATTTAAAACTATATACTTACCTGTAAAATAAACCCTAAGATAGCTACAATATAGCTAATAGTTACATTGTAGCTAACTTACACCTAGATTTAGAGTTTTGCGTTAGCCTTAAAAAGCAGCGTTAAGGGGTCCTAACGCTGCTTTTTATCGCCCGCTGGTATTACATGTTTGGCAGGTATAGGTGTACCGCTCACTTTTCTTCCGCGACTCGAGGCTACCGCAAATCCCCTTACGTCAATTGCGTATCCTATCTTTTTAATGGGATTTGCCTAACGCTGGTATTACGAGTCTTGGAAGAAGTGAGCAGTACAGCCTCTACCTCCAAGACTCCTACCACATAAAAAGTCAGTAGTTAAGAGTTTTATGGGCTAACGCCAGGAACATAAAGCTCTTAAAGGATTACTTTCTGTTATAATTTTTAAGCTAAACAACTAACATATTAAAGTTAATAAACATTAATTAAAACCTACTGACCTATATTTTCTCCAAAACAAAGTTTCATAACGTTCTAAAAGTTATATCTTTTATTCGCTGATGATGTCACATTATCCTGCCCACTATTTTCAGCACTGTGTGTTCAAAATACTTAAACCAATAACTTTGTGTTTAAAGCGCCATTTTGAAACCTAGGTACTGTAAACGGATTGGTACAGAGCAAAGGATACCCACGGAGTGGGTTTGGAAAACAATTAAATTTGCAGATAAGATTTCTGATATACGGTAGAGATATGTTAATGAAATGCTATTGATAAAAAGCGTATTTGGGGTAGTTAGTTAGTAACAGGCATAGAAAATATTTACTTACAGTGGCCCTTTAACTACAGTGCTACAAAGTATACTAACACCCATAAACTACCTATGAACCCCTAAACCGAGGCCCCCTCACATCGCAAACCCTATAATAAAATTATTTAACCCCTAATCTGCCGACCGGACATCGTCGCCACCTACATTATAGCTATGAACCCCTAATCTGCTGTCCCTAACATCGCCGACACCTATATTATATTTATTAACCCCTAATCTGTCCCCCCAACATCGACGCCACCTACCTACACTTATTAACCCCTAATCTGCCGACCGGACCTCGCTGCCACTATAATAAATGTATTAACCGCTAAACCACCGCACTCCCGCCTCGCAAACACTATAATAAATTTTATTAACCCCTAATCTGCCGCCCTCAACGTCGCCGCTACTATAATAAAGTTATTAAACCTAAGTCTAACCCTAACCCTAACACCTCCCTAACTTAAATATAATTTAAATAAATCTAAATAAATTTAGTATAATTAAATAAATTATTCCTATTTAAAAATAAATACTTACCTATAAAATAAACCCTAATATAGCTACAATATAACTAATAATTACATTGTAGCTATTTTAGTATTTATATTTATTTTACAGGCAACTTTGTATTTATTTTAACTAGGTACAATAGCTATTAAATAGTTAATAACTATTTAATAGCTACCTAGTTAAAATAATTACAAAATTACCTGTAAAATAAATCCTTATCTAAGTTACAATTAAACCTAACACTACACTATCATTAAATTAATTAAATAAATTAGCTACCAATACCTACAATTAAATACAATTAAATAAACTAAAAACTACACTATAATTAAATTAATTAGTAGCGGCGACGTTGGGGGCGGCAGATTAGGGGTTAATAATTGTAGGTAGGTGGCGGCGATGTTAGGGAGGGCAGATTAGGGGTTAATAAAATTTATTATAGTGTTTGCGAGGCGGGAGTGCGGCGGTTTAGGGCTTAATACATTTATTATAGTGGCGGCAATATCCGGTCGGCAGATTAGGGGTTAATAAGTGTAGGTAGGTGGCGGCGACGTTAGGGGGGGACAGATTAGGGGTTAATACATATAATGTAGGTGTCGGCGATGTTAGGGGCAGCAGATTAGGGGTTCATAGCTATAATGTAGGTGGCGGCGGTCTCCGGAGCGGCAGATTAGGGGTTAATAATATAATGTAGGTGTCAGCAATAGCGGGGGTGGCAGATTAGGGGTTAATAAGTGTAAGGTTAGGGGTGTTAAGACTCGGGGGTCATGTTAGGGTGTTAGGTGTAGACTTAGAAAGTGTTTCCCCATAGGAAACAATGGGGCTGCGTTAGGAGCTGAACGCTGCTTTTTTGCAGGTGTTAGTTTTTTTTTCAGCCAGCTCAGCCCCATTGTTTCCTATGGGGAAATCGTGCACGAGCACGTTTTTCCAGCTTACCACTACAGTAAGCAACGCTGGTATTGAGGGTTGAAGTGGAGCTAAATTTGGCTCAACGCTAACTTTTCTGAGGCTAACGCAGCCATTCAGAAAACTCGTAATACCAGCATTGTATTAAGGGTGCGCTGGAAAAAAAGGCTTGTTAGCAACGCACGGCTTTACCGACAAAAATCCCAATCTAGCAGTTAAGGTTTATTTTTATTTTACAGGCAAGTTTGTATTTATTTTAACTAGGTACAATAGGTATTAAATAGTTATTAACTGTTTAATAACTTCCTAGTTAAAATAAATACAAATATACCTGTAAAATAAAACCTAACCTAAGTTACACTAACACCACACTATAATTAAATAAATTCCCTAAACTAAATGCAATTAAATACAATTAAATAAAGATCTAAAGTACAAAAAAAAAAACACACTAAATTATAGAAAATAATAAACAAATTACAAGATTTTTAAACTAATTACACCTAATCTAATCCCCCTAAAAAAATAAAAAGCCCCCCAAAATAAAAAAAGCCCTACCCTACACTAAATTACAAATAGCCCTTAAAAGGGCCTTTTGCAGGGCATTGCCCCAAAGTAATCAGCTCTTTTACCTGTAAATCAAAATTACAAACATTAAAACCCACCACCCACACAACCAACCCTACTCTAAAACTTAATTATAAATACAGGAGTACCTGTAATACTTTATATTATAGATCTCCTATAGGAGGCGCTAGAAAGCAATGATAGATGTAGCAAAAATAATAATGTATATGCATCTCATAACACAATGTAAATATACAAAATGTAAAGACGTTAAAATTGTAAAATATAAAATATATATACAAACGTAGCACTAGTCGTAACCAGTATGGCTATAGAAAAGTCCAACAAATGTCCTTAAATATACAGGTATGGCCTTGACATGAGAGTTTGGCCATATCTCACACAGACTGGATTCTATATTGGTGCAGCTTTACTCATCTTGGGAATAAGTGATATCATATGTTGTAATATGGTAAAATGAATGAGCAAAAGCGGAAGAAAGAACAGTTCAGCAATAAAAAGATGACAAACTGCATCCTCACACATTGCTTACTCTGGCTGGAATAACACACTCAAGAAACGTAACTTCACAATTGAAAACTGATCATCGGATGGCTTTTAATTTCCAGCTTGCAGAAAGTGATCCAGGCAAGAGTGGCAGTTTGGAGACCTGAGTCCACAGGATACCAGTGCTGTTCGCCATGACGGGGATTCTCTTGTACAGCCAGCTGGTTTGCTGTTAGAATACCAGCCTGCTCCCATAGGCACAACAGAGTGCCTCCACGTTTGTGAGTACCCTGTGTCTTATCTTGCTTGGATATTGTGGTCCTTATTGATCTACACATGTGGCGCCTCTGTTTCTGTTACAGCTACTCTAAAACTTACCTAATCCCTCCCGTAAAAAAAAACTAACACTAACCCCTTGAAGATCACCCTACCTTGAGAAGTCTTCACTTAACCAGGCCAAAGTCCTCAACGAAGCCGGCAGAAGTGGTCCTCCAGACGGGCAGAAGTCTTCATCCAGATGGCATCTTCTAGCTTCATCCTTCCGGCGCGGAGCGGGTCCATCTTCTAGACATCCGACGCGGAGCATGCTCTTCATCTGACGTCTTCTTGAACAATGACGGTTCCTTTAAGTGACGTCATCCAATATGGCGTCCCTTCAATTCCGATTGGCTGATAGAATTCTATCAGCCAATCGGAATTAAGGTAGGAAAAATCCTATTGGCTGATGCAATCAGCCAATAGGATTGAAGTTCAATCCTATTGGCTGATCCAATCAGCCAATAGGATTGAGCTTGCATTCTATTGGCTGATTGGAACAGCCAATAGAATGCAAGCTCAATCCTATTGGCTGATTGCATCAGCCAATAGGATTTTTCCTACCTTAATTCCGATTGGCTGATAGAATTCTACTATGGGGTAATGGCCCACAAAAGGCCCTTTTAAGAGCTATTTGTAATTTATTGTAGGCTAGGGCTTTTTTTATTTTGGGGGGGCTTTTTTATTTTGTTAGGGGGATTAGATTAGGTGTAATTAGTTTAAAAATCTTGTAATTTGTTTATTATTTTCTGTAATTTAGTGGGTTTTTTTTCTACTTTAGATAATTTTATTTAATTGTATTTAATTGTATTTAGTTTAGGGAATTTATTTAATTATAGTGTAGTGTTAGGTGTAATTGTAACTTAAGTTAGGTTTTATTTTACAAGTATATTTGTATTTATTTTAACTAGGAAGTTATTAAATAGTTAATAACTATTTAATAACTATTGTACCTAGTTAAAATAAATACAAACTTGCCTGTAAAATAAAAATAAACCCTAAGCTAGCTACAATGTAACTATTCGTTATATTGTAGCTAGCTTAGGGTTTATTTTATAGGTAAGTATTTAGTTTTAAATAGGAATAATTTATTTAATGGTAGTAATATTTATTTAGATTTATTTAAGTTATATTTAAGTTAGGGGGTGTTAGGGTTAGACTTAGACTTAGGTTTAGGGGTTAATAAATTTAATATAGTGGCGGCGTTGTAGGGGGGGCAGATTAGGGGTTAATAAATATAATGTAGGTGGCGGCGGTGTAGGGGGGCAGATTAGGGGTTAATAAATATAATGTAGGTGGCGGTGGTGTAGGGGGGCAGATTAGGGTTTAATAAATATAATGTAGGTGGCGGCGGTGTAGGGGGCGGCAGATTAGGGGTTAATAAATATAATGTAGGTGGCGGCAGTGTAGGGGGCAGATTAGGGGTTAATAAATATAATGTAGGTGGCGGCAGTGTAGGGGGCAGCAGATTAGGGGTTAATAAGTATAATGTAGGTGGCGGCGGTGTAGGGGGGGCAGATTAGCGGTTAATAAGTATAATGTAGGTGGCGGCGGTGTAGGGGGTGGAAGATTAGTGGTTAATAAGTATAATGTAGGTCGTGGTGGGCTCCGGGAGCGGCGGTTTAGGGGGTAAACACTTATTTTAGTTGCGGCTGGGTCCGTGAGCGGCGGTTTAGGGGGTAAAACAGTATAGTATAGTGTGGGTGTTTAGTGACAGGGTACCAATAAAGCTGTGAAAAAGCCGAAGAGCAGCGAGATCGATGACTGTTAGTTAACAACAGTCCGCTGCTCATCGCACCGTAAATGGTGCACAGCTTTTTGACAGCTTTTTTGGTAACTTTGGAGAACGTATTCAGGTCCGCGGCAGCGATGTTAGGCGATCTTAGGCGAGCTTATTGGTGCCGTCGAATGCAAGTAAGTTGACGGCTTGATAAGTTGATGCCAGAGTGTCAAGTTAATGAGATCTACTCTCTCTACAACCACAGTTCATTGTAATTCTGGTATTTCATATGCAAAAATAAACCTAAAGAATAAGTTTTTTCCATATATTAAATGTTTTTGAAACACATTAAAGGGAAGACATTTTCTCTGTGCCTTTATAAAAAAGGTTTAAAGGAAATATAAATTGAACTGAAATGTTTTCAGTTTTCACTACATTGCATTTTCTATTTGCTTCTAGTTTAGTATTTACATTAATTTTGTCACTTAAAATTTGTGTTTTTTAACAAACTTCACCTGCATACACTTGTCAAGACAAATCAGTGAGACTGTCACTCTCTAACTTTGAATTAAGGTTGTGGAACACAACTGTTGAAATTGTTTTTAAATAACAAATATATTTATGCATATATGTAGTTTTTGTAAGTAGAGATTTAAAGAAAGGAATATATAGTTGTAAATACCTTCTATATAAACCTCTGCTGAGTTAATATACATCAAAGGTGTAATAAGGCAAAAACAACTTAAAATGTTATGCAAAAAACAAATAAGAATACGTATACACCAAAGAGGTAAGGGTGTTGACAGAGTAGGATTAATGCCCCAAGTGGTGAACAGTAATAGTGCAGTTTTGAGTAACATAGCTTTGCTAGGAGAGCGCTGATTACTAATTGTTTAAGCGGCTGCACAGCACAGAGGTTGCAAAGCTTGCATGACAATATAGCAATTGCAGAATATGTTTACAAACAGTCAGCAAGTAATGCCTTTAGTAGAACTTCTGTAAATAGTTACCAATGGTTTTAGTAGGTGCTCACATTGAGTGCATACAGGAGATGAACAGCTGAAAAGCTGTTAGCACAGGCACATGAGAGACAAAATCCAGAGTAAACAAGTAATGATACTACCTTGAGAGTTTGCACAAACACTTTAGAGAACAAGTAGTACTTGCACAGAGATACTTCCAGCATGCAAGGGGCATCTGAAGCTTGAGGAGAAGATTCACAGTCACAGAGACTCAGAGGGATCCAGAAGGGGTGTCAGAGAGCTTGTCAATAACCAAGCAATGAGGAATGGTGCAGCTGCTATTTATTGATTGGAGGGGTGGTGTGCAAAAGGTAAGAGGAATCCAGGTTAAAGGTGCAGAGGAATAGTGTAAGTTAAAGGGGCAGAGGAAAATATATGACAGAGAATTGAAGGTGTAAAATGCTTGGAGAATACGAGAGTTGCGAGAGAGCTTCAGAGACACCCAGGGAACTCCCTTGTTGATCCCAAGAAACTGTCCTGTAAAGACCACTTGAAGTTTCAGCAAGATTTATTTGACATAGAAATAAAGCAAAGTGAAATTTGTAAAATATACACATAAATATACAAAGCTTAGTCTAAATGTGTTAAAGTTACACAGAATAATTCAAAGTACTGTAACGTATATGTTACAGGGCGGTCACAATATTAGAAGTAAAACAAGTTAATTACAGTGTAAACTTATATCGGATAAAATAAAAAAACAAACAAACATATTTTACATAGTGCAAAGCTGGAACGATTCACTTTGGTAAAATAGAAAACACTGTTTTCTAT
Source organism: Bombina bombina (assembly GCF_027579735.1). Classification (NCBI taxonomy): domain Eukaryota; kingdom Metazoa; phylum Chordata; class Amphibia; order Anura; family Bombinatoridae; genus Bombina; species Bombina bombina. The sequence continues at coordinate 975,837,965 of NC_069502.1, forward strand.
TAGATATAAATAACCTGTACACAAAATCTTCCAAAAAATAAAAAAAAACTTTTTTATCATGAAAACACCTTACATACATATTATAGTATTTTGCATTATAATACCTATACATATCAGTGTATATACATTTACAATATACCCACAACCCCCCAGCTTCTATAGATTTATTATTCATGTCCTAGTTTCACTAAAGTACTGTAACAAAATAGGTTGAGATTCTGTTGAAACGTAACATTTTTTATTGCCATTCATTGCTATGTGAATGTATCATTTACATTAAATGCATGTGGCGATGCTGTTTTTAAAATTCTGCCAGAGAATCATTGCCTCCCATAGAGGTATAATAAAATGCCTCTTGGCGAGATTGCCTTCAAACAGCCCTTTATAACATTTCACAGCCAATCCTGACCACGAGGCAGATCCCTTTATAAAATATTGCTATTATCACAATACTTTTAACATTGGGGCCTCAGTAACAGTAGTTGTTAGGTGCATCCTTTATTTCTGTTTTACAAATACCACCGCTGTGGGACTTCAGACATAGATTATTTATCCATTCAGATAAAGAGAATTTGAAACAAGTTATATATTTAAAGCAATTTAAAGTTGTCTTCTGCTTTATTTCTGACTGTCTGTGCTATTGCTAGTGGTGGTGGGTGGCACTCATAGTTGTGGTAGGTGGCGCACTAGGCCTGGCATGTGTAAGCAAAGAAACATGTTATGGACTACCAACATGCTGCTGTGGACTTGGCATTGCCCCAGATGAAATAGGAGCAGGGGGAGATGGTGTAAAAAGAGGAGATGCTGCATTTTTTAACTCATCCAACCTTTGCTCTATTTCCTCAAGTTTATAATCCAGTTCCTCTATCTCATGTAAAGCAAATATAAGGTTTTGCATATTTTCGCCAATGTGGGAGTAAGATTGGCATCTATGACACTTTTTGATAGTGGTGTAAATATTAAAATGGCCTCCTCTTCCTCTAATTCCACTCTACTGCTGCTAAAAAACAAATTGCATTTGCTACTGCCCTAAATTCTTGAGTCTGTTGACTGTGGTGCTGTCGGAAAACAATTGCCCAGTAATCCCTTGACAATGTGGGAACAAAGGGATGCTTTATAGGTTGAGGAATGCTACCATGTCCACCTTGGCTGGTCCCACAAAGTTGACGATACTAGTACTGAGAAAGAGGGGAATTTGTCCATTGTCCTAGGTGTGACTGATGTTGTAAAGTCAAGGGCCTGTGCATGAGTGGGCAGTCCCCTATTTTAATCTATTTAGATATCTCTCTATTATTAAAATGCTATGGGCCAGGTTCCGAGTGGAGGGCTAACAGTCACCTGCGAGCGATAAGGGGTTTATTGCGGGTGTTTGAGCTCGTCGGGTTTACAAGTTGAAAGTAAACATTATCGTTTGAGAGCAATTGCAATTTACACTAGAATGAGCTCTGGTTAACTGTTTCGTGAAACAAAAAAGTTGCACAAAACACATCAAAAATACATTACAAAGTACACTTATACTCATAATAACACCATCTAATAAAAATTACTAAAAAACAATATTGCACACAAAATTTATAAGGGCTCAAAGATATGAGGTCTCAGGTGTTAGAAAAAAAGGCAGGAAAAGAGATTTAACATTGAGATACACACACACACACATATATATATATATATATATATATATATGTCTAAAGATGGATATGTATGTACTGTATATATATAACTATCGCCTAGATTTAGAGTTTTGTCGGTAACGACCCGCGTAGCTAACGCATGCTTTTTTTCCCCCGCACCTTTTAAATACCGCTGGTATTTAGAATTCACAGAATGGCTGCATTAGGCTCCAAAAAGGGAGTGTAGAGCATAATTTACCGGCACTGCAACTCTCAATACCAGCGGTGCTTACGGACGCGGCCAGCTTCGTGCACGATTCCCCCATAGAAAACAATGGGGCTGTTTGAGTTGAAAAAAACCTAACACCTGCAAAAAAGCAGCGTTCCTAACGCAGCCCCATTGTTTCCTATGGGGAAACACTTCCTAAGTCTGCACCTAACACCCTAACATGTACCCCGAGTCTAAACACCCCTAACCTTTCACTTATTAACCCCTAATCTGCTGCCCCCGCTATCGCTGACACCTGCATATATTTTTTTTAACCCCTAATCTGCCGCTCCGTACACCGCCGCAACCTACGTTATCCCTATGTACCCCTAATCTGCTGCCCCTAATACCGCCGACCCCTATATTATATTTATTAACCCCTAATCTGCCACCCCCAACGTCGCTTCCACCTACCTACAATAATTAACCCCTAATCTGCCGACCGGACCTCACCGCTACTATAATAAATGTATTAACCCCTAATCCGCCTCACTCCCGCCTCAATAACCCTATAATAAATAGTATTAACCCCTAATCTGCCCTCCCTAACATCGCCGACACCTAACGTCAAGTATTAACCCCTAATCTGCCGACCGGACCTCACCGCTACTCTAATACATTTATTAACCCCTAAAGCTAACTCTAACCTTAACCCTAATACCCCCCTAAGTTAAATATAATTTAAATCTAACGAAATAAATTAACTCTTATTAAATAAATTATTCCTATTTAAAGCTAAATACTTACCTGTAAAATAAACCCTAATATAGCTACAATATAAATTATAATTATATTGTAGCTATTTTAGGAATAATATTTATTTTACAGGCAACTTTGTATTTATTTTAACCAGGTACAAAATTACCTGTAAAATAAATCCTAACCTAAGTTACAATTAAACCTAACACTACACTATCAATAAATTAATTAAATACAATACCTACAAATAAATACAATTAAATAAACTAACTAAAGTACAAAAAATAAAAAAGAACTAAGTTACAAAAAATAAAAAAATATTTACAAACATTAGAAAAATATTACAACAATTTTAAACTAATTACACCTACTCTAAGCCCCCTAATAAAATAACAAAGACCCCCAAAATAAAAAAATGCCCTACCCTATTCTAAAATTAAAATAGAAAATCTCTTTTACCTTACCAGCCCTGAAAAGGGCCTTTTGCGGGGCATGCCCCAAAGAATTCAGCTCTTTTGCCTGTAAAAAAAAACATACAATACCCACCCCCCCAACATTACAACCCACCACCCACATACCCCTAATCTAACCCAAACCCCCCTTAAATAAACCTAACACTAAGCCCCTGAAGATCTTCCTACCTTATCTTCACCACACCAGGTATCAGCGATTGGTCCAGGCTCCGATGTCTTGATCCAAACCCAAGCGGGGGGCTGAAGATGTCCATGATCCGGCTGAAGTCTTCATCCAAGCGGGAGCTGAAGAGGTCCATGATCCGGCTGAAGTCTTCTATCAAGCGGCATCTTCAATCTTCTTTCTTCCGGATCCATGTTCATCCCGCCGACGCGGAACATCCTTCATCGACGACTTCCCGACGAATGACGGTTCCTTTAAGGGACGTCATCCAAGATGGCGTCCCTCGAATTCCGATTGGCTGATAGGATTCTATCAGCCAATCGGAATTAAGGTATAAAAATTCTGATTGGCTGATGGAATCAGCCAATCAGATTCAAGTTCAATCCGATTGGCTGATCCGATCAGCCAATCAGATTGAGCTTGCATTCTATTGGCTTAATTCCGATTGGCTGATAGACTCCTATCAGCCAATTGGAATTCGAGGGACGCGATCTTGGATGACGTCATTTAAAGGAACCTTCATTCGTCGTTAGTCGTCGGAAAGAAGAGGATGCTCCGCGTCGGATGTCTTGAAGATGGACCCGCTCCGCGCCGGATGGATGAAGATAGAAGATGCAGCTTGGATGAAGACTTCTGCTGGATGGGGGACCTCTTCTGCCCCGATCGGATGAAGTCTTCTGGCCGGATCGGATGAAGACTTGTGCCGGTCCGGATGTCCTCTTCTGCCTCATAGGTGCCCGGCTGGCTGAAGACGGCTCAAGGTAGGGTGATCTGCAATGGGGTAGTGTTAGGTTTTTTTAAGGGGGGATCGGGTGGGTTTTAGAGTAGGGGTGTGTGGGTGGTGGGTTGTAATGTTGGGGGGGGTATTGTATTTCTTTTGTTTACAGGTAAAAGAGCTGATTACTTTGGGGCAATGCCCTGCAAAAAGCCCTTTTAAGGGCTGGTAAAAGAGCTAGTTACTTTGGGGCAATGCCCCGCAAAAGGCCCTTTAAAGGGCTATTTGTAATTTAATTTAGGATAGGGAATTTGATTATTTTGGGGGGCTTTTTTATTTTATTAGGGGAATTAGATTAGGTGTAATTAGATTAAACTTCTTGTAATATTTTTTTATTTTTTGTAATTTAGTGTTTGGTTTTTTTGTACTATAGTTTAGTTTATTTAATTGTATTTTATTTTAGATAATTGTAGTTAATTTATTTAATTAATTTATTTATAGTGTAGTGTTAGGTGTATTTGTAACTTAGGTTAGAACTTATTTTACAGGTAATTTTGTAATTATTTTAACTAGGTAGCTATTAAATAGTTATTAACTATTTAATAGCTATTGTACCTAGTTAAAATAAATACAAAGTTGCCTGTAAAATAAATATAAATCCTAAAATAGCTACAATATAATTATTAGTTATATTGTAGCTATCTTATGGTTTATTTTATAGGTAAGTATTTATTTTTACATAGGAATAATTTATTTAATTATAGTAATTTTATTTAGATTGATTAAAAATAGATTTAAGTTAGGGGGTTGTTAGGGTTAGGGTTAGACTTAGGTTTAGGGGTTAATACATTTAATATAGAAGCTGCGACATTGGGGGCGGCAGATTAGGGGTTAATAATTGTAGTTAGGTGGCGGCGGCATTGGGGGCAGCAGATTAGGGGTTCATAAGTATAATGTAGGTGGCGGCGGTTTACGGAGCAGCAGATTAGGGGTTAATAATATTATGCAGGTGTCGGCGATGTCGGGGGCGGCAGATTAGGGGTTAATAAGTGTAAGGTTAGGGGTGTTTAGACTCGGGGTTCATGTTAGGGTGTTAGGTTTAGACTTAGAAAGTGTTTTCCCATAGGAAACAATGAGGCTGCGTTAGGAGCTGAACGCTGCTTTTTTGCAGGTGTTAGGTTTTTTTTAGCCGATTCTGCCCCATTGTTTCCTATGGGGAAATCGTGCACGAGCACGTTTTGCCAGCTTACCGCTACCGTAAGCAACGCTGGTATTACAGGTAGAAGTGGCGCTAAATTTGCTCAAGGCTCACTTTTCTGAGGCTAACGCAGCCATTTAGAAAACTTGTATTACCAGCGTTGTTTAAAGTGAGCGCAGGAAAAAAAAGGAGCGTCGCCACGCTAGTCTTTACCGACAAAACTTAATCTAGCCGAATGTTAGCTAAAAATTATTGAAAAAATAAAATTGCAAGAAAAAGCTTTAAAGGGTAATGAAACCCAAAATGTTTATTTTATGATTCAGATAGAGAATACAGTTTTAAAAAAAGTTTCCAGTTTACTTCTACTATCAAATTTGCTTTGTTCTGTTGATATTCTTTGTTGAAAAGATCTTTATAGGTAGCATGCACGTCTGGAACACTTACATAACAGGAAATAGTGCTGCCTCTAATGCTCTTGCTAATGTATAACATTGTTGCAAAATTGCTGCCATAGAGTGTGGCAGACACGTGCAAACTCCTGAACTTACTTTCCGGCTTTTCAACAAAGGATAACAAAAAAAGAAAATTAGAAAATAGGTAAGTTGTTTAAAAATGTATGTTCTATCTAAATCATAAATTATTTTTTGGGGGTTTATGTCCCTTTAATATAGAATACATACATATACATGTCTAAAGATATATATATATATATATATATATATATATATATATATATATATGTATATATATATATATATATATATATATGTATATATATAGTGTATATACGTGTATATATATTTATATGTGTGTTCTTGTGTATTTATGTGATTTTATGTGTCTCACTGTACATTTACTGTACATATTTCACGTTCCAATTTTCTTCACTTGCAGGATAATTTACTTTTTATTCTTAAAAACATATATATATATATATATTATATACACAGTATATATGTATATAAATATATATGTGTATATATATATATATATATATATATATAGCTGCATAGTTATTCTTATAGATTTTATGTCGGTATAGATATGTATTTTACATGAACGGTATTAGATATATATATAGAAATATATATTTAATAATAAAAAGTACATTATTTTCTATGTGAAGAACACAGGAATGTAAAATATGCATTTTGCGCATTGTGTTTCTAAATTTAGAGCTTAATGTGGTCAGGTTAGTTAGTGCACATGAAAATGTAGTAGTCTTAAGGCACGTTATTGAAATATTATATATAAAATATTAAAGAATGAATCAAAAAATATTAAAAATTATTGAACATGCTGTAAACTATTCAAAATAATCCATAAATTGTATCTAAACATTTTACAATATGTTTAAAAAAAATGTTCATGTCAGGTTAGCGCACCTGAGAAAATGCGATAGGGTTTGCCTGTAAAAATGTATACAAATTAGTATAAGTTTACTACAAGAACAATTAAACTCTTTATGTGATCTGTAGTTGATTGAAAATATTTTTCTGCAGAATGTTCATAACCACGCATCCTTGTATGAACATTTCAGTTTGGAACAAAATAACACAGAAATCTGAATGAGTGATGGAGAAATAGTGCCATCTACTGGAAAATTATTAAAATTGTCTTCAAATGCTTTTCTTAAAATGTATTGTAAACAAACACAATTTTTTTTTTTTTTTCAGCAGCACCAGGTGCTCTCATGCTAACCTGGAACCCCAGAATTCAGTGATCAATACTTCAAGTGAGTTTTTTGGTATCTACCCTTGTGATGTCTGAAAAACAAAACATGGAAGTATTACAGGTAAGTCATTCTGTGCAAATACATACCACAAATTATATAAAACATATATGACCCTTCATAACTGAAATGCTTTCTGAGCAATTCACATAAAAGGGAAATGAATTAAGAGAAAATTCTGTAAAAAAAATAATCAATGAGCATTATAACTCGCTAACTTAGGTCCACGTGATGATAACCTTGCCTCACTTTTATATAATTTCACACATATCTAAAGATTTCTAAAATGTAAAGGGAAAGTAAAAATGACATGCTGTAATTCAATTGTTTATTACTCACCCCTAGAAAGGGGTTAAACACATAGGTAAACACATGATCAAGAGCAACAAGCATTGCACAGCTGGTGAGCCAATTAGAAGAGGCAATTACATACAACTTCCATACAACGTAATTTCCTACCAAGCAGGAGTTTTCCTACCAAGTGGGAACTTAACAGAGGCTAAACATATAAGGCTAGATTACAAGGGGAGCACAATAGATAGCACAGGGTGCACAAAATGGTATTAAAAGCGGATTATTACAAATATTAACAAAACCATCTTAACATGGCTGAAACCTTTATATTGCACCATATACTTTTACTGAGTAGCGCAGGGTTCACTATAAGTGCTCTTGTTGCAATTAAAGGGATAGAAAAGTCAAACATGAAATGTGCATGTGTGCATTACAATTTGAAAAAGAAGAATTTTTGCAATATACTTCCATTTGCAAAAATGCTTCTAATAAAAGGTAATTACAATCTTTCTGCGGCATACACACATATGCTGTGAGGGCCCGTGCACCAGTATTCAAACACCACACATTCTCAGAGAGACAGCAGTGACTTGTTTGACACAAATGATGTCTTTAGAAGCCGTACACACCACTGCCAGCTCTCTGAGAAGGTGTTGTGTTTGAATTCTGGTGCACGGACCCTCACAGGATATGTGCGTATGCTGCAGCAAAACAGTGATAACTTTTATTAGAAGCATTTTTGTTAATGGAAGCAGATTGCAAACATGCTTATATTTTAAATTGAAATGCACCCATGCACACTTCATTTTTTTCCCTTTCTATCCCTTTAAGTGTTGAGCACAATTCAAAAAATCACTGGAACATTTTGAGATCTAAAGTAAACCATTATTGCTTGTTGGTTTGCATAACAAAACACACGAAAATGCTATGGAAAGGAAGGTTTTATTATATTTAGACTTAACATTTATAATACAAAGGTTTTTGTGGCAGAATTAAAGGGATATGCTATATGACAAAATATAACTTTGGACTTATTCAGGATATGTTCATCTATTTTAAGACTGCAGAAGATGTGTTGTAATTACAAGCTGTTTACTGACAATTTAAAGGGATATTCCAGCCAAAATTAGAAACCACATGGGTGCATTTCGATATTGAACAGAAGCAATTTTGTAATATACATGCATTAGCAAAAATGCTTGTAATAAAAGCTATAGCTGTTTCAAAAGTGTATTTAAGTATGCAACGTGCACCAGCATTTTAAACACAGCACTTGCTCAGAGAGCCTAAGGTGATTGTACCATCTGGTAATGACTCAATTTGTTCATTGCTGACATGATACAGCCCCAGTGATGATCTGAGCAGCTGCATTATTGAAAATGTAGGTGCAGTGACAATATTTAGCTATGCTTCACGTGCACGTGAAGAGAAAAATGTTAACACTAAAACAGTGATAACTTTTACTAGAAGCATTTTTGCTAATACAAGTATATTGCAAATATGTTTCTATTCAAAGATGTAATTAATCTATGTACATTTAAATTTTGACTGGAATGTCCCTTTAAAAAATAAAAGCGATAATACTTCTATATTAATATCATTGACAGGCTCTGTAGGCAATTGAAAATTGTATTAAAAATTCAGTTTGATTTGTCAAATTACACACATAGGAGAAGTTTAGATTATAGTGGTTGTTAATACATTTAGAAAATAGACTTTTTCATATAATATGTTAACTTAAAATGACATCAAACGCAAAGTTTTCTTTAATGATTCAGTTAGATCATGCAGTTTTTAACAACGTTATAATTTTCTTTGATCAAATTGTCCTTGTTCTCTTGCACATTTCTTTAAAAGCAGGGCTGTAAGCTCAGGAGCATGCAGATGTCTGGAGCACTAGATGGCCGCAGTTTGCTACAATGTTATTCATTTGCAAAAACACTAGATGGCAGCAGTTTGCTACAATTTTATTCATTTGCAAGACCACTAGATGGCAGCAATTTGCTACAATGTTATTCATTTGCAAAACCACTAGATGGCAGCAGTTTGCTACAATGTTATTCATTTGCAAGACCACTAGATGGCAGCAATTTGCTACAATTTATTCATTTGCAAAACCACTAGATGGCAGCAGTTTGCTACAATGTTATTCATTTGCAAGACCACTAGATGGCCACAGTTTGCTACAATGTTATTAATTTGCAAGACCACTAGATGACAGCCGTTTGCTACAATGTTATTCATTTGCAAAACCACTAGATGGCAGCAGTTTGCTACACTGTTATTCATTTGCAAGACCACTAGATGGCCGCAGTTTGCTACAATGTTATTCATTTGCAAGACCACTAGATGGCAGCCGTTTGCTACAATGTTATTCATTTGCAAAACCACTAGATGGCAGCAGTTTGCTACAATGTTATTCATTTGCAAGACCACTAGATGGCAGCACTTTTGCCTGCCTGGTAGTGCTCCAGACTCCTACCTAGGTATCTCTTCAACAAAGAATACCATGGGAACAAAGCAAATTTGATAATAGATGTAAATTAGAAACTTTTTTTAAAAAAAATGTACACTCTGTCTGAATCACAGGAGATTTTTTTGGGGTCTCATATCCCTTTAAGTTTTTTAAAGGGGAATTTACATTAAGTAAAAAAAATGCAGAATTTTCTTGGAAAAAAATAGAGAAATACCAGCAAGAGAAAAATGAACACACACATAAAGAACTGAGAAACAGTTGTCCCTGCCTGCATGGCTTTCAAAGTTCACATGTGCTTACCATTTTGAAAATAGTTTAATATATTTACTTTGGCAACGGCTGCTAAATAAAGGTAAATTCTGTTGAATGAGATCACAACAGAGATTGCAATAAATTCCAAAATCATATTACAGAGATACTGCTGTATTTACTTTTAGGATTAGGGTTAAAAATTATGTTATATTGTTGTAGGATGAATGAATAAGAATTCCATTCATTTTGCTTGTATGTTTTTTTGGGTTTTTTTTAAACTTTGTTTAGATTTGAAAAAGGAGAGGACATAGCATTTGAATATAACAACGTACAGTATCTTCAAATGTATTGATATTATACAAACTATATTCTTTATATTATAAAACATGATCCAACCCAATGATGGCCACAAAAACTGTTCTCACATAAAAAAACCATTGTTTTGGCCTATAAAAACGTTATACCCAACCATGGGTTAAATGACAAGTAGAGAGCAAAAATATTGGGGCTATCAAATTAAATCAATATCGCTTTTATTTTTGCGCTCATATTGCAAGTTGAATGTCAGATAGAATGAGTGCACTCAATCCCTTACATTAAAGACTTCCAAGCTTTAAATCAGTGTTCAAACATTTTTCAATAAAAAACACTATTTTACATTCAGTATGAATAGATATTACAAAAAAATATTATTTTAATATATTTTGTATGTGTTTTGTTTTGAATGTCTACAAGTATTAACAGTATGGTTTCCAATTATGGCGGACAAGATTCTGTCCACCTGCAATCGCCACTTGCAATGTTGCATTGTACTACAAAATGTAACATTGCACAAGAGAATTCTTGTGCAATGCCACCCACTGCTCTGGCGCAATCAATTGCAGGGAATGTAATTCACCATAAACGTGCGAGCATCAGGGTGATTGATCTTGCCAAGTGAGTACCATGCAAATCAATGCAGGGGAGACTAAAAAGGCTGATTCTGCATTTAAAGATAGTATAGTATTTACTACTGAATATACAGCTCATTTTCCTCAAATTGTAGCAATTTTGAAAAGAAATTGACCCATTCTCGCAGCTGATAATGTGCTACATGGCCATATCAAAAAATGTAAGTTTGCTTCTAAAATGCCCCAGACACTTGCATCCAGATTGGCTCCAAGCATGGTTCCGAGTGGGACATCAAACAGGGGGGTAATTGGCCTAGGAGAAAGGGAAATATTAAATGTGGAGCTAGAACATGTCTCACTTGTGACATGATGGAAGTAATTAGGCAGTTTAAAGCCACAGTTGATAATTATGAATATGAGATATCATTGTATGCCAATTGCAAAGCCCGGTTTGCCATTTACCTTCTAGAATGTAATATTTGCCATATACAGTATGCTGGAAAAACAACGAGGGGGGTAAATGTGAGAATGAGGGAACATGTAAATGATGTAAAGAATTATAAAAAAGACTACTACTACTGTTGCAAGACATTTCAATTTGGTTCATTTTACTAGTGTTGGTGATTTCTCAGTGAAAATAATTAATTTGGCGATAACTCCACCTAGAGGGGGGAACAGGTATAAAATTCTTGAAAAAAAATTAATTATACTGGATATTCCTTTGGGTTTAAATTTGGAATGGGACATCAGTTATTTTGTTTGAATGTTGTTCACATAATTCCTAATCAACTATTATCAATTTTTACTGTTATCAATTATTGTACATCCTATCTGTATTCTTTCCTTTGCATATGTGAGTAACTTACATTAATTGGATATCTTAATTGTATGTTAGTCGCTTTTAACCCCTTAAGGACAAGGCCATTTTTCAATTTCAGTTTAGCTGTAATTTTCCTCTTACTCATTTACTCTACCCACACATTAGATACCATTTTCTCACCATTAAATGGACTTTTTAAAGATACCATTATTTTCACAAACTATTTCACAAAATTTAGGTTTCTCACTGAAATTATTTACAAACAGCTTGTGCAATTATGGCACAAATGGTTATAAATGCTTCTCTGGGATCCCCTTTGTTCAGAAATAGCAGACATATATGGCTTTGGCATTGCTTTTTGGTAATTAAAAGGCCGCTAAATGCCGCTGTGCACCACATTTTTATTAGGCCCAGCAATGAAGGGGTTAATTAGGTAGCTTGTAGGGAGCTTGTAGGGTTAATTTTAGCTTTAGGGTAGTGTAGTAGACAACCCAAAGTATTGATCTAGGCCCATTTTGATATATTTCATGCCACCATTTCACCACCAAATGCGATCAAATAAAAAAAACGTTAACTTTTTCACTAACTGGGTTTCTCACTGAAATTATTTACAAACAGCTTGGGCAATTATGGCACAAATGGCACAAATGGTTATAAATGCTTCTCTGTGATCCCCTTTGTTCAGAAATAGCAGACATATATGGCTTTGGTATTACTTTTTGGTAATTAGAAGGCCGCTAAATGCCTCTGCGCACCACACTTGTATTATGCCCAGCAGTGACGGGGTTAATTAGGTAGCTTGTAGGGAGCTTGAAGGGTTAATTTTAGCTTTATTGTAGAGATCAGCCTCCCACCTGACACATCACACCCCCTGATCCCTCCCAAACAGCTCTCTTCCCTCCCCCACCCCACAATTGTCCCCACCATCTTAAGTACTGGCAGAAAGTCTGCCAGCACTAAAATAAATGGTTTTTTTTTTATTATTATTATTATTTTTTAATCAAATCCTGCTGTGTCGTATCCCCCCCTTAGCCCCCAACCTCCCTGATCCCCCCCAAAGAGCTCTCTAACCCTCCCTCACTAACTATTCCCCATTATTTTGGGTACTGGCAGCTATCTGCCAGTACCCACTTTGCAATAAAATGTTATCTTTTTTTTTTTTAAACTCACTTTTTCTGTAGTGTAGCTCCCTCCTCCATACTCTCCAACCTCCCTCTCCCCGATCGCTTTTTAAAAGTATCCCCCCCTCCTCTGCCACCCACCACCCTCTCCCAGCACTCTTTCCAAGCACTTTTAAGTTGTGCTCGATTGCCCGCCCCTCACCTCCCGCGCGCACCCGACATCAAGATCTACTGACCGGAAGGACGTTCCCCAGCGATGAGCCACTAACCCACCTCCCTGAAATGGCTCCCACCCACCAACGATCGGCACCATCACTGGCCGATGCAGAGAGGGCCACAGAGTGGCCCTCTCTGCATAGGTATGCCAAAAAAGGTATTGCAGTGATGCCTCAATATCGAGGCACCATGGCAATACTTTGAAAGCGGCTGGAAGTGATCAAGATCTCTTCCAGCCGCTTGAAACCCTTAACAACGTACAGGGTACGTTGCTGGTCTTTAAAGACCAGTTTGTGTGTGACGTACCCTGTACGACATGCGTCATTAAGGGGTTAATGTTCTTGTTGTTGTTATTAATTATACAGGGATATTAAGGGCTAATGTGTTGATGTCCTGGTACCTCTATTTAAGAGGTAATCAGATTTGGCTTCAGCAGTCTATGAGTAAGCGCCACCAGGGGGCGCGAAAAACGTCAGCCCTTCTTGTACTTGATTTGTACTATTTCTTTTAATGTGTGGAAATAAACTTCTTTTTTATTTCACTGCTGTGCTGCTGGACATTGTTTCTTTTTTTTATTGATCTTGCCGGAGAGGAAAAATAAGCAGTTTTTGCTTCTTAAATATCAGACACTAGGCTTGCTTATGCAATCATGCTCCACATAGCTGAAAAAACTGTGAATGCAACTTAATAAAGTTATCCCATAATGCAGACTTCACAGGGGATGAACTCTCTGAATTCTCTAGGAAAAAGGACGAAAACTGGAAGTACCAGAGAAATGAGAGCTGCCTCCCATAAAGCTCTCTGCTAAGATGAGATGATCGAAAATAATCCTCCAGCACTGTGAGATCTATCAAGGATTCTAGAAAGACACATTTTGCTATACTTCTCTAAGGGGCATTCCCTGCATTTCTGTATGTGAAAGAGAGACATGTCCAGTGCAATATAGCACTACATTATATGAGAGTTTTGTTACATTTAAACTAAACTTTGTGCTTTGAATTTTATATTACTTTAGACATCCGTTTGGGTAATTTCAGATGTTATTCATTTTAGCTTTGCACTTTCTATTTTGTATTTTAATGCATTTAGATTTTTTTATACAGCAGAGATTTTACAAATTCTGATTATGCCTTGAATATTTTTGTGTTACTTTAATAAATTAGGATCATACTTTGTATATTTCTGTTTAACTTTTTCAAATTTCATTGCACTTTGTATTTTTTCTATTGTAAACTAAAACTGACAGTTTTAGAAAGTGGGAGGGACAGAGGCGTTTTCATGATGTGCTCTAAGCATTTTATACCAACAGGTATCACTGATTTTTCTTTCCAGGTGTATGGAGGTGAATTTTGCTGTGGATTTATTATACCTTTTTATTTTATTATACCTAAGCTTATTATTGTATATGCTCTTATACCTTACCTAATTATTGTATATGCTCTTATACCTTAGCTTATTATTGTACATGCTCTTATACCTTAGCTTATTATTGTATGTGCTCTTATACCTTAGCTAATTATTGTATATGCTCTTATACCTTAGCTTATTATTGTATATGCTATTATACCTTAGCTAATTATTGTATATGCTATTATACCTAAGCTTATTATTGAATATGCTATTATACTTTAGCTAATTATTGTATATGCTCTTATACCTTAGCTTATTATTGTATATGTTATTATACCTTAGCTAATTATTGTATATGCTCTTATACCTTAGCTTATTATTGTATATGCTCTTATACCTTAGCTTATTATTGTATATGCTATTATACCTTAGCTAATTATTGTATATGCTATTATACCTAAGCTTATTATTGTATATGCTATTATACCTTAGCTTATTATTACATATGCTCTTATACCTTAGCTTATTATTGTATATGCTCTTATCCCTTAACTTATTATTGAATATGCTATTATACTTTTGCTAATTATTGTACATGCTCTTATACCTTAGCTTATTATTGTATATGTTATTATACCTTAGCTTATTATTGTATATGCTATTATACCTAAGCTTATTATTGTATATGCTCTTATACCTTAGCTTATTATTGTACATGCTCTTATACCTTAGCTTATTATTGTAAATGCTATTATACCTAAGCTTATTATTGTATATGCTCTTATACCTAAGCTTATTATTGAATATGCTCTTATACCTTAGCTTATTATTGTATATGCTCTTATACCTTAGCTTATTATTGTATATGATATTATACCTAAGCTTATTATTGAATATGCTCTTATACTTTAGCTTATTATTGTATATGCTCTTATACTTTAGCTAATTATTTTATATGTTCTTATACCTTAGTTAATTATTATATATACTCATATAGCTTAGACAATTATTGTATATGCTCTTATATCTTATCTAAATATTTTATATGCTCTTATACTGTTGCTAATTATTGTATATGCTTTTATACCTTAGACAAATATTTGATATGCTCTTATACTTTAGCTAATTATTGTATATGCTCTTATACCTTAGGCAATTATTGTAAATACAGCTGAGAAATTATAATTATAATTGTAAGTGCAAAATGGCACTTAAAAGTATTTATAAAATAGTATATTATGGTTGCCCGATCACATGTAGTGATGTTTTAAGGATAAATGCACATGAAAGCCACATTTTTTTTATTATTGATTTAGATAGAACAAACAATTTAAACAACTTTCCAATTTACTTCCATTGTAAAATTTACTTCATTCTCTAGCATCGTTTGCTGAAGGATAAGCAATGCACTAGCTGAACAAATCAGGCTTAATTTTAAGGTCTTTATATGCGATTATGTATATCATGTTTTAATATGATACAATGGGGTAACTCTCTCATTTGGTATAGCAGAACTGCCTAAATTTTTAAAATTGACCCCCAAAACTAAATATATATATATATTTAAAGTAGACAACCTAATGTATTGATCTAGGCACATTTTGGTATATTTAATACCACCATTTGGCCATCAAAAGGCTATCATATGAAAAAAACTATTTTTCAAATACATCTCACTAAATTATATACACACAACATGTGCAGCCATATAATTTAATTAGGGAATTACCTGGTTTGATGTCTGGAACCAGTTGAGCAGAGATAATTGAAGAATAATTAATAGATAGGCCAGGGGTCAAAACCAGAAGAACCATCCAAAATCTGGCATCAGAATTAGAGGATGTGGCAAGTACTTTAACCAATTTAACTAATAATCATAAGTCAATAAATCCATTTGTGGATAGTGTATCTCAATAGAGGTCAGCCAGGTTGCATAGTCAGGAATTTCACCAGGGTTAGGATCAAGAGGACAGGTCAGGTACATGAGCACTTAAGTCTTCATACGAAATAACCAAGCACAGAATCAAAATCTGAAGATGAAGGGGTCAGACAAGTTGCGTAGTCAGGAATTTTGCCAGGTATAAGATCAATCTGTCTGCATTTATAGATTACTTTTTACAAACATATGCACAACACTCGAAGTCATACTTGAGAGATATCAAACATATTCTACAAATTTTAAAAGATTTTGAATTGCAAGAAAATTATATGTGTGTAACTAACTGAATGTTACATCATATTCTATAATAGACCACAAAAAAAGGATTAGAAGCCATAAAAAGGAAATTATCTAAAGACCCAAAATTAGAACCCAAACCTATGGATTTTATTTTGATATAGAATTTTATAGAAGTCTATAGAATTTATTCTTAATCATAATTTCTTCTGGTTTAACGACACGTATTAGCTCCAGATATGTGGCACTGCAATGAGCACCAGGTTTGCACCAAGTTATGCAAATATTTATATGGATCATTTTGAACACTCTGATGTATGGCACAACAAACAATATGGTGCAAACCTGGTGTCACAGACGACGTGCTATGTGTCTAGAGTGAAGACGAAACAACTTTAGTTAATTTCATAAATTACATTAATCAAAATGACATGTTTGTGTTTTTAACTCCCCAGTACTATACTACAAATATTAACTTGATAAATCTAAGCTTGTCTGTAGATAACAATGAAATTTATTGTAAGACCCATTTTAAATCATGTGATACCAATACTTATATTAGACATGACAGTTGCCATCATCCAGATTGGCTCAAAGCAGTTCCAAGAGGCCAATTCACAAGAATTAGAAGAAACTGCAATCACAAAGAAGATTATGACACACAGGGGCTGAATTAGCAAGTTCCGAATGGAGCCTGATGCCCCTGTTTCCGTACAAGCATTCAGACTCGCTGGAAACAGCAGTTATGAAGCAGAGGTCTAAAGATTGTATAAATCCGCTGGATCCTATACCATCGAGCTGATTGACAACTGGTTCACAACTGCTTGTGCAATGAAAAATGCCAACAGCGTATGCTGTCAGCATTTATCGATGTGCGGCAGACATGATATGCTACATCGTATCATGTCGCTCGCACTTACATAAATCGGCCCCACAGTCATTAATACTGCAAGATAGATTTCTACAAAAATGAGAGTAATTAGTAAGTCGTACTTATCTCCAGCTAGGATTGCTAAATGGTCTCCTAGTAATCCTATAGGTTGCTCTAGATGCTCCTATCCCTTTGCGAACCTTATGCACTGTTTATGGATATGCCCTAAAGTGAGGAAATTCTGGTTTAAGATTAATTATTGGTTGAACAGATTTTTAGAAAGACATATAAGCCTGAAACCTATGGATATCATTTTTTTACATGACAAATCCTACTCAAAAGTGAATAGTAATTTGATTAATACAACGGTCTTGATTGGAAGAATTATGATACTAAGCTCATGGAAGTCTAAATATAGCCCAAGTATGAAAGACTTCAATAAGAAAGTTTTGTTACAGATTAATTTAGAACAATAAGATCCGAAGATAATACATGAGACAGCAGTCAAAAAAAATGACAAATGGCTCAAGGTAATTCTAGCATATCCAGAAAATATTCAGAAACAAATAACTGCCACATTCAAAAAAAATCAGACTTCTTCTGTATGTCAGTGTTAACAGGAGAATTTCCAGACTATTGGTTGGATTAAGGAAATATGCACAAAACGTACAAGTGCATATAGGAAAATGAAGATGGACGGAGGACAGAGTAGTAGGGGGGGAGATTTTGATTTTTTTTTTCTCTTCAATGATAGGGCTTCTTTTCATAATGAGAAGATGAGGTATAGGAAGGGGGTGAGAGGGAAAGGGGTAGGGAAGGGTACACAAAAGGGGTTCATACTCATTTTTAAAGTTGTGCCTGCTTCTCAAAGGAAATAGAGAAATATTTATCATAAGATAATAATCATTCAATGCAGTTTGCATAGGCACATCTAGAACATAGACTATTAGTGTTGATATGATTGGTGAAATATTGTTTGCATTCAAAAGTGCATATGAGTTAGTCTAATGGAATTTGAGTCTTGCATGACCTTATTGTTGTTCAATTTGTTTTTGAATGATGAAATATGATTCGTATCCAAAAGTACATATGATTTGAATTGCTACTTGCTTAAAATAATAAATTAAATTAATAATAAAAAATATAGATATAAAAAAATAAAGATTTCTACAAAAAGGGTATAACTGTACTTCTTTAGAAATAGATAGAAAGGAAGTTAGAAAGAATGACAGAGATGAACTCTTAACAAAACCACTTACAAAAACGGAACTCCCACTGTTCCCAAAATTCATTACCACCTTCAATAATGAACACAGAGCAATCAAAAAAATCATACAGAACACTGGCATACACTATAGGAGGATGAATTTTTAAACCAAACAAACCGATTTTTAGGAAGGGTCAGAACTTCAAACAGAAACTGGCACCTTTTATCATTAAATGGACGGCCCCACCAAAACCAATACAAATAAGTAATCTTAATGGCTTATATTCATGTGGGAAATGTAAGGGTTGTAATTACACCAAGAGGGTACAAAAAACTTACAGTTCCACAACCACAGGTACAGAATTCTAAATAAAAAGTTTTATAACCATTAAAACCAAAAATGTTATATATTTATTACAGTGCGGTTGTAAGAGCCAATATTTAGGACAAACCTCTAGATTTTAAAAACTAGAATCTTAGAACATCTAAATAAAATACAAAAAGAATATGATGATCATGGAGTACTCATCAATTGCAATAATTGCACAACATTTACAAAAAATTCCTTTATATGACTTGGGATGTAAAAAGTCTCAATACATTGGAGAGGGGGAAAATAGAAAGAGATCTAAATCAAAGAGAACTTTGGTGGATACGCACTCTAAAAACTTATGCACAATGGGGTTTAAATAAAGTTATTAGAATTGCAGCTTTTATAAAGGTCTTATAATATATTTTAGTCGTTTAGCACATAATTTAAGTCCTATTATATGACATTAATAATATAACACTTTAGATCCTAACCAGGACATTAAATTACCTTAAAATATTGCTTATATATTCGCATAAATCTGGGTATGCACAATCTTAATGTTAGAATGAAATTGTTTCTTTTGTATATATAATGTATATCATCTGTATATTTTTATTTTACGATGTATATCAAACTATTCATGTTTATTCTCTCTTTAAAATTCAGTGTAATTTAGAATAAGGGGACTTTTTTCAGAACTTTTGATTGGATGTTTCCTTCCATGTGACTGAAAAAACGTCAAGAGCTCCATTCTGGATATCCTTATAATTGAAAGAAAAGAACTCCATTTCTGATTGGATAATTTCTGAACTGGTGATATAAAGACTCCCAGCGGACTTATTTGGGAACTAACAACACATGCAGTACTCGACTGAGAACTCGAAAATAGGTGACGCAGGAGTGGTGAAACTCCCACTAAATATAATTGGCCTTTCTCATTTTTTGAATTGTGAAATGTAATGTGATTAGTTTGCTCATGTTTTTCCTTCCTACTTAGTGATAATATCCCAATATATACAAGTACGCTTTATAGTGCTTGTTTTTATTGTATTTTTACTTTTTTGCACAAGAAAGGAATAATGCTGCTGAGAAGAAAGGAGGAACACATAATAAGATAGAGATGAGTAAGCTTATTATGATACGGGTGTAAATCCATTCCGTCTAATGACGTAACGGATGGTGCGAAAAAGATTGTGCACAATAAAACAACTTTTATATTTATATTCAGTTGTATCCTGATTTTAATAAAGAAACAAGACACCTGATCCTATCTTGTGGGTATATGTATTGAATACTATACATGTTTGGATAAACTACGCTATTGTGACTATTCCTCTACAGAGAGTTGAGGATACACCAACCCTTGGCGACTTTGTGTCAGACCTCAATCAAGTTACCCTCTGCATTTGCTGTGAACCAGCACCTCCATCTATATACACACATCTTTGAATCAGTCTGGGAGAAACTGCAGGATGGCTACGGTTCTACCTATTCCATAGGGGAGTATTATTCTTTTTGAATCAATATCTAAAATATTGTTATCCACTATACTCAAAATAGTTTGTGTCCCATTTTGTTTTCTATTATAAGATCAAGAAGACAGGTCAGGTACATACTAAATTACCAAGCACAGAATCAAAGTCTGAGATTGCCTTTTAACTCCTCCAATCAGGGTTGGCACCAGGAACAAGGCCAGGGTAACTTCTGATAAATATAAACTTAGCTTACAGTGTCCTTAAAAGTATCCAGACAAGGCATAAAAAACATCCAGAAAGCCAGCTGAGCTAATCTGACCATTTTTAGTGCAGCATTTGGCTCTTGCTGGAGCAACTTTTTTCCCCTATTTGATTTATATTTTCTTTTTTCTGTAGTGTAGAGATCCCTACTCCCCCTCCCTACCTCCCCTTCAAGCAATCAACCCTTTTTCTGTACATTAGGGACCCTCCTCCCACCTCCAAGTGAGTACTGTAGTGTAGGGACATCATTTGTTATTTTCTGCAGTGTAGGGACACACCCTTCCCTCTCTCCTCCAAAGGTTTATTTTCTGTATTGTAGAGATATACCTTTCCCTCCACCTCCTCACGATTTACACCCACCCACCCCTTTCCTCCCCATCCACCACTCCCAACTGTCGTAGTAATGTCAATGTCACTATCTGTATCAGATCTGCCTTAATACGGTAAAGTAGCACGATCAGTGCTCCCTTACCATATGAAGGCTGATGTCTTCTGAACCCACTGGACAGTGGGACCACAACCTGTGTCTCTGTGCAGGAGGTAGCTACTACCTCAATACAGTAAACTGTATGAATAAACTATTTCTATTGGCACAAAAGGTTAAATATATATTTTAATTTATGTTGCCATATTATAACTATCTATCTATCATCTATCTATCTATCTATCTATCTATCTATCTATCTATCTATCTATCATCTATCTATCTAATCGATTGAATGATCTATCAAAAGAACCATTGATCTATCAATCTATAATACAGTATATGTAGAGAAAGGGCAATACTTAGGAACTAAATTAATAATTTTCAGTTACTAGAATAAACCAAAAGGTACAATTCCAGTAAATTTAATGGGATGTGGCTGGTATAACAAGTAATTGGGAAAACTATAAAGGGACAATGTACTCTGGCAAGTAGCTGATAGGAGTTAAAGGGACACTGAACCCAAATTTTATCTTTAATGATTCAGATAGAGCATGCAATTTTAAGCAGCTTTCTAATTTACTACTGTTATCCATTTTTCATTCTCTTGCTATCTTTATTTAAAAGCAAGAATGTAAGTTTAGAAGCCGGACCATTTTTGGTTCACAACCTGGGTTGTCCTTGCTGATTGGTGGATAAATGCTTTCCAGGGTTCTAAACCAAAAATTGGCTGGCTCCTTAGTTTAGACAGTATATGGTACAAGCAATATACAGAAGTGCTAGATGGAATAAACACAATATTGGGAAAAAACACAATATTCTGTAATGGATGAACTAAGAACTGATACTCTCCTTTAGATCAGACCGCAGCCTTCTTGCAGTCTCTCCTTTGTGACTGTATATAGATAGGTAGTGGTGATAGATGGCTCAGGTCTATTGCGTGATTTTCTCTAGTGAATGAAGAGAAAAAGGCTTGAGGAGTATATAAAAAGCCAATTAATATGGGTGCAGTATACTCACTCCATACAATGTATTTGTTCAGCTGGAATTGGGTATAACATCAGATGACAAGAGTCCACAGGATCCAGGTGTTGAATGCCCAGAGTATTCAAATATATTAACTTCAGTAGTAGGGAAATTAATGGAAAGCCTCTTAAAAGAAAGAGTTATGACTTACATAAAGACAAACAATTTAGAGGACCAAAATCAGCATGGTTTCACTTTAGGGAGATCATGTCAGACTAATCTAATTGACTTCTTTGATTATGTAACAAAAGTATTAGACAAGGGAGGAGCAGTTGATGTAGCATATCTAGATTTCAGCAAAGCATTTGACACCGTCCCACACAATAAACTTATTCACAAACTATATCTCCTTGGTCTAGATTCAAAAATTGTGAACTGGGTGGAATGCTGGCTTAAGGACAGAAAACAAAGTGTCTTAGTAAATGGAGTTCATTCAGCAGAGGGGGCTGTTACTAGTGGTGTTCCTCAGGGGTCAGTTCTGGGGCCTGTTTTGTTTAACATATTTATCTGCGATATCAGCAAAGGGCTACAGGGGAAAGTATGTCTCTTTGCAGATGATACAAAAATTTGCAACAGAGTGGATGTTCCAGGGGGGGGTAGACAAAATGAGAAGTGATATACAACAATTGGAGGATTGGACAAACAACTGGTATCTAAAGTTTAACACAGCAAAGTGTAAAATAATGCATTTAGGGAAGAAAAATCCAAATGTTAATTACAGACTCAATGACACTTTACTGACTGTTACAGACGAGGAACAGGACTTGGGAATTATTATTTCAGATGATTTAAAACTTAGTAAACAATGTAGTAATGCAGCGAGTAAGGCTAGCAGAATGCTTGGATGTATTGGTAGAGGTATTTGCAGCAGAAATAGTAAGGTTCTTATGCCACTTTATAGATCATTAGTTAGGCCTCATCTTGAGTATTGTGTGCAGTTCTGGAGGCCATATCTTCAGAAGGATATTAACAAACTTGAATCTGTGCAAAGGAGGGCTACCAAAATGGTACATGGTCTAAAAAATAAAACTTACCAGGATAGGCTCAATGACCTAAATATGTATAGCTTAGAGGAGAGAAGGGAAAGAGGTGATATGATAGCAACTTTCAAGTACATTAAAAGGTTTAGTAAAACTGAGGCTGTGGGTATTTTACATAAAATGGAAAATTCAAGAACAAGGGGTCATGAGCTCAAGCTAAAGGGTAGTAGATTCAGGAGTAATTTGAGGAAGCACTTCTTTACAGAAAGAGTGATTGATTTATGGAATAAACTTCCTCAAGAGGTAGTAGCAACAAACACTGTGGGGGACTTTAAAAATGCATGGGACAAGCATAGGGCTATCCTACGAACTAGATAAGTTTATACTGTTAGGTAAGGTCGGGCAGACTTGCTGGGCCTATGGCTCTTATCTGCCGTCAATATCTATGTTTCTATGTTTCTATGTTTCTATATAGGACTATAAATGAATGGAAACCCAAGTGACAAAGATATCCAATGTATAATAAAAAATGTAGTAACTTACTCCATATATAAGAAAATTCCGGCCCAGCACAGCAAAGAAAGATCTTGACAGTCTTTCAAATAAGGTAAAAAAGGTTTTATTTTCTCAACGCGTTTCAATGTATTATACGTCTTTGTCAAGAGAATAAATTAAAACAAGTAATACAAATAAGTAAAACAGGTAAGTAAAAATGCTGAATATATATGCTATGACTGAAGAGCCGGTTTATATACAGAATGAACAAACGTTCCAATTTCCTGTTTGACACAGGAAATTGGACTCACAAAGTTTACACTCCTATGAATATGCATCAATATCAAACTATTACTATGTTGGAATACAATTACAATTGTAATAATGTCGCTGAATGACCTTAAAATCAATTTAAATAAATTTGGAGAATCAAAAGTATAGTTTGGTATTGATACGTTTTTTAGCCAATCAAAATACATACTAGATATTTTAGCCAATGAGCGAATGGTATGAAGAAAGTCTTCAAACAAGTAGTCCGTTGTGTGTCAGTGCCTTTTCAGGTCCGATCCGTGGTCATGTGTTGTTATAGTCCAATGGGAGAGGAGCTGTAGTTCCAAGGCAGTGTGAAATGTTTGAGGGAGGTGGCAATCCGGAATGTGTCCATGTTCATTGCGCTATGTAAAAAGGGGGGTGTCCTAGATAACATCAACATGTGCAGCTTAACCAATGAACAAGAGGCAGAGTTCTGCAATGGAAGCAAAGAAAAAGTGACCAGCAACTGTTCTTTGAACTGCTATAATGCGATTGCACCATAAAAAAATTGTGCCAAAAATATACAGTAAACATACATATTTCGTTCGTTTCATTGCTATTTAACCAGATATATGCACAGTATCAATAAACCTCTATGTAAGAAAAAGTATATGAACCGCTTATAGTATCTCTCATCAGAACCTCATATATTCTTTATTTTTCACTTTCTCCTTGCATGTCCCATACAATATGCTGATCAGGAAGACATGTGTATTATATGAGAGTGATTCCGCTGTTATCCGTGTCATAAATTTATGTTGTTAAAGGGACCGTATATTCTAAATGGTGCTTAAAGGGACAATGTATACATTATCTGGAAAAGCTAATCTTTGGTTTTAATAAATGAGTTGCAACTATTTGTTATTCATTTTTAAAGTTACAGTTAGTACGTTTGTAAATGGTTCATCCTGCAGAGAATATTCTCTGGCGGGATGGCAATAAAGATAGAATAAATGTTAGCTAGAACATAATAAAAAGTTATAAATAATCTGTCTCACTTGATAATTAGAAGAATAAAAATGATAAAAGGAATAATTGAAAATTTTGGAAACTTGTATAAACTATGAGGTGGTTTAGAAAAAAATTCTAACATTTATTCACAGTGTTAGCAAGACTAAATGCGGTTACCAATATACCCATATTTGTACAAATATATCAAATCACTGTATAAAATAAATTATTTATTTCCATTTTCAAAGTGTTTTTAAAAACTTAGTGGTGTCCTACACTTTCAAAGGCTTCTATAAGACCTTCTATTAAAAAGATATCTAAATTCAAAATTCCTAATTATATTACAACTATCTATAGCCTAAATAAAGGCTGCTATCCTAATGTCCTTGTTAAGCCCCCAATGATTGTAAGTTCTCATAGTATGTATCCACCAGAGTTCTCTTCTATCTAATTCCTTTTCAAGTGTTCCCCCCTCCAATGTGTGGACACTTTTTCTATGCCTAGCCAGAGAAGACTATTTTTATTGAGGTCTCAGCAAGAGTTACAATGCAAGGGTACCCCATGATCCTCATGTTTTTTCTCTATTTTATTTAAGTGTTCCAATATAGGTGTTTTTAGAAATCTGGTTGTTTGTCCTAGATATTGAATCTTACAATTGCACTGTAATAGATAAATAACATTTGTAGTTTTGCACGTAATGAATTGTTTGATAGTAAATGTTTTTCCTGTAATGGATGAAGTGAATGACTTGTGTATAATTGCAACCCTTACATCTACCGCAAGTGTAAAAACCTTGTAGGTTTGAGATAGATAAGGGAATTTTCGGGGTCATCCCCTTTATTAGTGAAGGGGCTAATATAAGTTTAAAATTATGACCTTTTCGGAATGTAATTTGTGGTTTAGGGGGTATAATTTTATCTAAAATGTTGTCACTTTGTAACACGTGCCAATGTTTATTAATAATATTCTTGATTTGGTTATGTCCAGAATGAAAGATTGTTATGAACCTGGGAAAGGAATTATTTTGTGATGGATTATGTTTTCGTCCTGTAAGTATCTCTACCAGGTCTAGAATTTTAATTGTAATTGTATTCCAACATAGTAATAGTTTGATATTGATGCATATTCATAGGAGTGTAAACTTTGTGAGTCCAATTTCCTGTGTCAAACAGGAAATTGGAATGTTTGTTCATTCTGTATATAAACCGGCTCTTCAGTCACAGCAGATATATTCAGCATTTTTACTTATCTGTTTT
The DNA here is from genome assembly GCF_027579735.1 of Bombina bombina. Lineage (NCBI taxonomy): Eukaryota > Metazoa > Chordata > Amphibia > Anura > Bombinatoridae > Bombina > Bombina bombina. The sequence continues at coordinate 975,863,992 of NC_069502.1, forward strand.
ACTTATTTGTATTACTTGTTTTAATTTATGCTCTTGACAAAGACGTATAATACGTTGAAACGCGTTGAGCAAATAAAACCTTTTTTACCTTACTTGAAAGACTGTCAAGATCTTTCTTTGCTGTGCCGGGCCGGAATTTTCTTATATATGGCGTAAGTTACTACATCTTTTTATTATACATTGGATATCTTTGTCACTTGGGTTTCCATTCATTTATAGTCCTATATTTGGATACTCTGGGCATTCAACACCTCGATCCTGTGGACTCTTGTCATCTGATGTTATACCCAATTCCAGCTGAACAAATACATCTTATGGAGTGAGTATACTGCACCCATATTAATTGGCTTTTATATACTCCTCAAGCCTTTTTCTCTTCATTCACTAGAGGAAATCACGCAATAGACCTGCGCCATCTATCACCACTACCTATCCTTAGTTTAGACGCCTTCTTTTTCAAATAGAGATAGCAAGAGAACAAAGAAAAATTGATAATAGGAGTAAATTAGATAGTTTCTTAAAATTGCATGCTCTTTCTGAATCTCGTAAAAAAAAAATGGGTTTCACTTTAATTCTATTCCAAGCACTGGGAACTGATCTTTTTTTGAGTTTGAGGTTTCAACAGGGAAAAGCAACTATTTCAAATGACAAAAAGGTAAAGGATATATTTGAAAACAATGTCCTTCAACAGGTGTAGTGAATCATTGGTAGCACATAACAGGAAAGATAATTTTACAGAACAATGTCCCTTTAATATCACCTAATTTTCATACATAAATAAACTATTTTAATGTTTAAAATATTCAGACTATTCAGAAAAATTAGTCAGGCTCTTGTGCTATTCAGTATTCATTTTGTTTTCAATTAAACAAATCCTGAATATTCATTTAATATTTTAATTAGTTTTCATTAAATTAATGCAAATATTTCTTTGCTACAGGTAAAAAAGTTTGCCTGTAGTGTTATGTACTTACCTCTAGCTCCCTAAGAGCCACATTAATTGCAATCCTTCTTCACAGAGCCGCGGGGCGCTAATAGGAGGCTTAGCGCGGTGGATCCCAGCGCCTGGGCCGTGAAAAACAATCGGGATTAGCTTGCCTCTCCAGCGCGCTAGAAGTAAATATTTTTAATCCCTAAGGTAATTTAAAGGAAACAAATTAATACTGATTAATTTCATCAGTATTTATAATTTTTCTTTAAATTTCATAGTGTAATTGCTGGATATTTGTTTTGTGAAAACAAAACAAATATCAGTGTTTCTTTAACGGATTTGCATTTATAATATATATAATATAATGAATTTATAATGAAATAACTGCACATGTCTAATTAATGCTTGTGTTGTTTTTTTTTTAAAAAAATGGTTGCTATAAAATACAATATGAATTCAACTTAAATTTCATTTATATATTAGGTAATTGAGAGAAAATGTCTTCAATTTACAGCAAAATAAAGATATTTGAATCTAAACAATATTGCATCAGCAATTACTATCAATGCAATTCCTTACAATATAGTAAAGCACTATTGACCTTGAATATGTTGGCATTAATTTGGCAATAAGCTTGATGTATGATGTTTTTACATTCTATTTTATCAGCACTTCAGTACTAGCCAAAACAAACTGCCTGTTGTCTATATTAAGCAAGTAGACACAAGCCTTTTAACTAAAGTTTGCATTAACTTTGTAAAATAGCTCAAATTTATCTTAAACCTACAGCACTGAATCACTTTGCTTATTTAGTCAATGCCTAGTAGAATGTTTTCTTAAAGTTTGTGATCTTTATTATGTTTTTCTAGATATGATATCAACTTAAAGTGCCATAATAGTAAAACAATTATATGCTTTAATTGGCTAGAACATGTAATTTTACAACCATCGACCCTGCACTACTGTGTGTTTAAACCCTGCAAAGGAGTTAAACACACAGCAGAAATGCCACTCATTACCCGCAGAGCACTGCTGGTTCCGGGCAGAAACCGACACTGATACAGTCAGCAGCATTAGTTTCACATCAGAGTTGTACAACTAACACTGTTTATTGGATCAGTGGCAGGTTCCACTCAGGACCAGCAGTGCTCTGCAGGTCCCAACCGTCACTTTTACTGTGTGTTTACACTCTAAATATATATATATATCTCTACAAATAACCGATAATAATCATCATTATCTATCTATCTATCTATCTATCTATCGATCTTTCTATCATCTATCTATCAACCACACAAAACACATTTGCTATTCCTAAAAAAATATACGGGATAGATTAGGGGTGGCAATAGTGATCTATTGCTTAAAGAACGAGAGACCTTTTGGATATTCCACCTCAATACTCTGGAACCGAAGGGAATGAATAGGGAAATTTATTGGTCAGCATTTTATTAAGATAAATTTTATGATATATATTTTTTTGTTTAAAATCTTCTCAAAAAGTTATTTTTGTTTGACCTTGTTCTCTTTTTTCCTTCATTTAGGTTATTTGATTTCTACTTATTAAGCAAGTAACAAGTGAACAATGTATATAGAATCATCTATTTTTGATCTGATGTATTCATAAAAAGTATATTATGTGCAATTGATGATGTGTTTTATTCTGTATTACACTGGTGTTTTAGTTTCCACATTATCTGGAGGTTTCATAGCTGTTTTTTCTTCAATAGATTCGCCTAATGGATCCACTAGATGGCGCTGTTAGATTTAGCATAAAGTGTTTGCATAGGATGTAAGGGTTAAATCCCAGGTGTCTATTTAAACAGGTGAATCTGTGCATTTCTTTATCACATGATTAAGGGGCATGTGCCCCAAAACGTTGTGTTTTTTGACCCTATTATGGACATTATGCAATAAAGGAATTTTGGCATTTTTGGATACCCTCCGCATCTTTTTTTTCACAATTTTCGAACCTTGTTAATGGGCCATTATAGTCAAAACACAGCATGCACTAATGTTACAGCATGCAATTTTAAGACTATCAACCCTAGACTACTGTGCTTTTTTTTTTTTTTGCTTGGGACTAGCAGCGCTCTGCGAGTCCAGAGCGGGATTTTTATTTATTGTTTAACCTCATTGTGGGGGTTCGAAACACAGTAGTGCAATGTTGATAGCGTTAAATTTACATGCTCTAATTGACTAAAGCCTGTAATTGTTTTGACTATAATAACCCCTTAAAGCAAGATCATTGTAGAAATTAATAGAGTCTCACTTATTATTTTGCTAGTGGGTATCTGTCCATTATCATATGTTACGTACCCAAATTCATGATGCCTTGCACAGCAAACAAAAAGCTTAGAAATGCAGAAAAGCGACAATTACATCCACAACAGCCTTGCAAAATGGCTTTTGCTAATATTTGTAATTGTGATTTTTTATTAGGGAAATGTAGTTTCACTGCATAGGAAGAGAACTGTCTCAGAAACCTCACAGAAGCAAACAAGGGGCTGACTGGGGAATGACAAGGGTGCCCAAATGTATGCACCTGTCTAATTTTGTTTTGATGCATATTGCACATTTTATGTTATAAATATTACTGTTTCCTTCAGTTATTTGATAGATCAAAATGAAATTGCTGATCCAAGCACCCAATTATTTATAAATGAAAATCATTGAAATTGTCAGGGGGGCCTAAACTTTTGCATATGACTGTATATAGATATATGAACTTATGAATTAATAGAACATATTATAATATGTGAAGAACATTGGAATGTAAAATATTCATATTTTCATGTTGGGCTAGCGCACATATGTGATCGGGTTTGCGCACCAGTTGGGTGTTTTTTCCACTTTTAATTCATCATTGAAGGGACTGTCAATCATCGAGATCGAGCGAGCTCTCTGTGATTTCTCTCTGAGGTGGCGAAGAGTGTAAGAAGCAGTGGTCTAATGACTGCTGCTTCTTACATTACGGGAAGCAGGCTCGCATGTGCAAACCTGCCCTGCAAGGGCTCCGGAGCAGCTCTCGCTGCTTGGTGCATGAAGCTGTAAGTTCTATTGCATTGTCTTGTTATCATGCATTTGTTGATTATGCAAATCTACTGTATTTACTGATCCTTTCACTACTACAATACAATACAGACATCCTCCTTCCTATAACTGCACTGCAAATCTCAGCAAGCACCACACATTATCACATAACTGCTTTGTATTCTATCCTTCCTCTAGATTTCACTCATCCTCAAATAAAAAAAACCCAATTGTTATAGTAATGTAGTTCTTTCCCCTCTCCGGCTGTGTTCTTTTTTTCTCTCCTTTAGATTGTAAGCTTTAGAGCCTCTCTAATTGTAACTCACTTTGTATAAAAGTGCATCTGCAACTAATTGTGCACAAAGGCAGGGCACTCCTCTCCTTTTGTTTACGTTTGGCAATGTAAGTGTTGTAATGTACATTGTATAGTTTTATATAACATCTTATTGTAAGTTTTTATTGTAATGCACCCTTTTGTTTATAATGCACTTTTGTATAGCGCTGCATAAAATGTTAATGCCTTATAAATAAACAATAATAATAATAATTAAGGGGGAACCAATTTTATGGTATACTGTCCCTTTTACACTGATTTATTCCACACAGTAATTATCTGCACAATGTAGTGACCCATTTATAATTGTTGCATAGTTAATGGGCTTTAAAGGGAGAGTCTACTTCAAAAATGTTACTGAAATGTATTAGTAGAACAGCACAATTGACAATTGGGTGCTCGTGAAGACAGGTGAGCTGCCAGTTCACCCAAAGTCAGTCCACAATGTATAGATGTCCACAGCACTCAAGGTTACAAAATTCTTTATTCAGGACATAAAATAACAGCAACGTTTCGGGGTTAATACCCCTTAATCATGCATGGGTTAACAATCTATGTTACAAACTTTTATATCATGTACTTTGGCGCCAAAGGGCTAATTCCCTGGATTTCATGCATCTCTACCTCCACCTAGTGGTGAATCCCTATAATACAATCTCTATTGCTAAATATTAACTCTATTTTAAATCTAATTTAAAAAAAAATAATATATACACACAATTTTCTTGGTTACCAAATGTTTGTTACACTAAATTTGATGGTAAGAAAAAGATTTATTATATATCTAATATTTTAGATTTTTCATTAATATCCCTAAAATTGTAAAAAAAAATGGATTACAAATATACTAACATATCAAAATCTCTATTGAGGCCTTCTGGGACCATAGTCTCCAATTTATGTATCCACCTAGTTTCTTTTTGTCTAAGCAACTTCTCCCTATCTTGACCATTTCTCTGAGTTTGTATGTGGTCTATTATCTGCCATCTCATCTGGCTAATGTTATGTCCCTTCTCAATAAAGTGACTAGAGACTGGAGCTTCGGTATTGCCACACCGTATATTAGAGCGGTGTTGGCTCATCCTGTCTCTTGCTTTGCGGGTGGTCTCACCTAAATATACAAGGGAACATGGGCATTTAATGAGATATAGCACATGTGTAGTTTCACATGTATAAAATCAATTGATTCTATGCTGTTTGCCATTGTGTGGATGATAAAAGAATTTGCCCCTGATTATAGAACTGCAGCTCATACAATTTAAACAAGGGTATGTACCCAAATTCTTATCGCTAATGTGAGATTGTGTACTACCCCTACTGGGGCCTACATCTGATCTAACTAAATGATCTCTTAAATTTTTCACTCTTCTATGGGCCATTAACGGAGGATTTTTAAATATGGGTATTTTGTCATTGCAGTCCCTCAGTATATGCCAATGTTTACGTACACTCTTTGATACTTCATTACTGAGAGGACTGTATTGAGACATGAAGACCATTCTATTTTCTTTATTGTTTGATTTTCTTTCTTGCTTATCTTTTTTGAAAATATCTGTCTTTTTTTCTTCAATTCATTTTTTTGGGTAACCTCTTTTTAGAAACCTGTTTGACATTTCCTCAATTCTATGTTACAGTTATATTCATTACTGACAATTCTTTTAACTCTTAATAGCTGGCTTTTAGGTAGTGATTCAACTAATTTCCTTGGATGAAAACTATCAAACCTTAATAAAGTGTTCTTATCAATGTCTTTAGTATATAAGTCAAACTCTAGTCTATTGCCTATTTTGCTTATCTTAGTGTCTAGAAAGGTCACACTTTCCTCACTACAAGTTACTGTCAGTTCTAAACCATTCACAGATGAATTTAAATCTTTAACAGATTCCTCAAGGGAGCCAATGTTGCCCCACCATATGCCAAAGACATCATCTATATATCTCCACCAAACTGAGCCATATTGTTTAAATCTCATATTTTCATAGATGACCCTTTCTTCAATTTCATTCATAAACAGGTTGGCATATGATGGGGCAACATTGGACCCCATAGCAGTACCCCTCAATTGAACATACTCGTCTTGAAACAAGAAGTAGTTCCAAAAAAGAATGAGTCTTAACATGTCTTCAATAAACAAACCCTGAAGTTCTGTACATTTGTTGTTAATTAATAAATTCTTCATTACAATTGATATACCTGTCTCATGTTTAATACATGTGTACAGGTTTTTTACATCCATTGTAAAAAGTATAAACCTGTTAGATGGAAATTCAAGGACCATTGCTTTCTCAAGGAAATGGTTGGTATCTTTAATATAGGATGACATTTTATTAACTTTTTGTAATAAACTTACAGGATTAGACTTCAACTTTCTGTATGTATTTGTATCTTGTAACTGATCATTTATTTCCCCTATATAGTAACTCATCCATAAGGACTGTGGCGCTTCCTTTGTCTGCCCCTTTCAATATGAGGTTAGACTGACCTTTTAGTGATTTAAGAGCTTTGTGATCATTAGCTGTAAAATTGGTGTTAATGTATGTAGCAACTTTTTTCTGTTTGTGTAAATTTTTCAATTTTTTTACATCATTTTCCACCAACTCTATGTATGTGTTTATACTATGATCGTTGGTATTAGGGTTAAATGAACTATTTTTTCTAGAGAGCCCTAGTGCTGCCAATGACCAATTACTGCCTTGTTGTTTTTGTGTGATGTTGCATGTTGTTTCATTATTTGCAAACCAATATTTCAACTTTATATTTCTGAAAAATCTATATAAATCTTTCTCAAGCTCAAAAAAATTAGTGTTTGCAAATGGGCAAAAAGAAAGTCCCTTGTCAAGGAGTTCTTGTTCTTGTTTAGATAGTTCATATCTGGAGATATTGATAACAGTAGTGTCACTCTGCCTATGGCAGTTTACTTGCGGTTCTGTGTCTTCTTTTTGTTGAAAACCCTCCTTGTCGGCATGCCGCTGCTCTTGCCTCCACTTGCCGTGTTTCCAACTTTTGCATACGACTGTATATAGATATATGAATTTATGAATTAATAGAACATATTATGTTATGTGAAGAACATTGGAATGTGAAATATTCATATTTTCATGTTGGGCTAGCGCACATATGTGATCGGGTTTGCGCACCAGTTGGGTGTTTTTTCCACTTTTGTTTCATCATTGAAGGGACTGTCAATCACCAAGATCGAGCGAGCTCTCTGTGATTTCTTTTTGCCACCTCTGAGGTGGCGAAGAGTGTAAGAAGCAGCGGTCTAATAACCGCTGCTTCTTACATTACGGGAAGCAGGCTCGCATGTGCAAACCTGCCCTGCAAGAGCTCCGGAGCAGCTCTCGCTGCTTGGTGCATGAAGCTGTAAGTTCTATTGCATTGTCTTGTTATCATGCATTTGTTGATTATGCAAATCTACTGTATTTACTGATCCTTTCACTACTACAATACAATACAGACATCCTCCTTCCTACAACTGCACTGCAAATCTCAGCAAGCACCACACATTATCACATAACTGCTTTGTATTCTACCCTTCCTCTAGATTTCTCTCATCCTCAAATAAAAAAACCCCAATTGTTATAGTAATGTAGTTCTTTCCCCTCTCCGGCTGTGTTCTTTTTTTCTCTCCTTTAGATTGTAAGCTTTAGAGCCTCTCTAATTGTAACTCACTTTGTATAAAAGTGCATCTGCAACTAATTGTGCACAAAGGCAGGGCACTCCTCTCCTTTTGTTTACGTTTGGCAATGTAAGTGTTGTAATGTACATTGTATAGTTTTATATAACATCTTATTGTAAGTTTTTATTGTAATGCACCCTTTTGTTTATAATGCACTTTTGTATAGCGCTGCATAAAATGTTAATGCCTTATAAATAAACAATAATAATAATAATTAAGGGGGAACCAATTTTATGGTATACTGTCCCTTTTACACTGATTTATTCCACACAGTAATTATCTGCACAATGTAGTGACCCATTTATAATTGTTGCATAGTTAATGGGCTTTAAAAGGAGAGTCTACTTCAAAAATGTTACTGTTTAAAAAGATAGATGATGTCTTTATTACCCATTTCCCAGTTTTGAATAACCAAAATGATTATATTAATATACTTTTTACCTCTGTGATCACCTTGTAGCTAAGCCTCTTCTGACAGCTCCCTTATCACATTACTTTTTATTTATTATCTATTGACTTGCATTTTATCCAATTAGTGCAGTGTCTGCCACAAATCTCGGGCATTAGCACAATATTATCTATATGGCTCACATGAACTAGCACTCCTCTGTTGTGAAAAGCAAATAAAAAAGCATGTGATAATAGGCTGTCTTTAGTGGCTTAGAAACATGTAGAAATTTAGAGGTTTAAAGGTTATAAAGTATTTTAATATAACCATGTTGGTTGTGCAAAGCTAGGAAATGGGTAGTAAGGGCGTTAGCTATCTTTTTAAACAATAACAATTCTGGTGTAGACTGTCCCTTTAACAGAGAAGAACACCTATGTTACAACATGGCAGTGCTATTGCTTTATGGACTTTGTAATTATTTTTTCCATATTGAAATAACTAGTATAACTTTAAAAAAAAAATTCATCTACATTTATTCGCTGGCTAATCTTGGCTTTGAATATATCATCATATCTAGCATTTATTTAGGGTTAGATTACAAGTCGAGTGCTAATTTATTGCACGCACGCACGCACGCACGCACACATGCAAATGTCCAAATTTGCCTATTTGCGTGCGTGCGATAAATAACCAGCCATTATGAGCTTGCGGTAGAAATTAGCTATAATAAAATTAACCATGGATCAGATTTCTGATTTAATTTTATAAATGTCCACCAAATGCCCCAAAACTTAAGAGTTAGTTTTTTTTTAATGTAGCTTTTCTTTTTTAAAAAAAAGAAAACTGCATTTAGCAAATTTTGGGGGCTAAAGTCGGCTGTAGGGTGTTAGAAAAAAAACGGCACTGAAAAGTGCCTTTACGTTGCGTGTTCCCTGTAAATAAATATATGTATATGGATAAATATATAATTATGTGTTAATATGTGTATATACATATTAACACATGAATATATATGTATACAAGCGTAAACATATATATTTATATTTGCTGCCATTGCTGAACTACTTACCGCGTTTTCTGTGCTTAGTTTCTGACGACATCAGAACGAGGCTCTCATTGGAGCCTATGGAAGCGCATTCTCGTGAGTGCAATGTGAACACATGCTCGAGATCAAATTGCGCTTAACTTCTAATACCAACGCACATTAACGTGCGCTGGTATTACTGAGTGGAGTGCTAATATCGCTTGCGCGCAAGGGATATTTAGCGCGCTCCACTTGTAATCTAGCCCTTAGTGTTTAATGTCCCTTTAATAAGCATGTCATCCACAAAAGAGAACATGGAAACAAATATATCTGGTGCTTAAAGTCAAAATGATCCTTTACCCACTTTAGCTGTATGTATTTTAAGTAGCTATCATGTGCATTCGTTTGTTTAGCCAAATACCACACCATCAACACCCCTATCCTGCTACGTGGAAGTTCCGTGGGAAAAAAAGCGTTGCTTGCACAGGTAGGAAATAACAAAAGACAATATTCTGCCTGCTCGGTGTCTATGTTTTATAACTCCCACAAATACTATTCTTTGTTACTAGATTTCTAATAAAGATACTATCATATTTGCATGATGTCTTGACTCACCTTTGAATATTTTTTTACACAGGATATTTTTTTCCTCCATGCTTATTAATATACACAGACAGGTTTTTTTGACAGGTTTTCCCAGATTAGCAGGCTTTACTAGGTTTAAAATAGTTATAAAAATGCATTTGTTGATCCAAAATTAAAAAAAAATATATATAAGTGCATTATTTTATTTTTTTGGTCGGGGGATGGATGTTCTTGTACTGAGGAAAAAAGTTGTATGCTTAAGAGGCATGTCACTGTTCAAAGCTTAATGAGTTCCACTTATCATTCAGCGACCAATCAGTCTCTTGGGTTCAGTTTTACACAGACAAACTTCCTGTTAGCTTTAAAATCAAAATAAACAGCTTCCACTTACCCTTTATTTTATGCAATACATATATATGTAAGAATGTTAAATTATTCTCTTTCATATGCATAATATGATTTTTAGACCTCAATGTCCTTCAATTAAATTATTGTGAACACCAGTTCATAAAATATTAGTCTATCAAGTAAATCTACAAATATTTAACTGAAGCATAAATAAATACATTTTGGGATGGATTACAAGTGGCATGCGAACATTAGCGTGTGAACAATAATGTTTTTTGTGCGCAACAAAAAGCGCTTGTATTACAAGTTGAAAGTAAATATGATCACAAAAATCACAAAAATGCAATTGCATTTTACACTCGCAGGGTTAGCGTGACTAAAAACCTCACTTAAAGGGTAGTGCCTTAAAAAAAAATTTTTAACTAAACATTTGAAAAATTTGATTGTTAGGCTTGCTCGACAGAGGGCTATCGCAAACCTTCAATTTGTGAAAAGAGCAAGGAAAAGAGCAATATCTGTGAAACGCAATAAAACAAGGTATGCCGGTACACTGAAAATGACAGTTACATCCATATAAACACTATCTGATAAAAATTTGTCATACAAATATTAAAAAAAATGTTATAAGGGTTAAAAGGTATATGGTATATGACAAGGTGTTTGACTTCAAAGGACTATATTGTATATATACATAAATTTATATGTCTAAATATTTTGACGTATATATAGATATATGTATATATTTGTGTACATATGTATTAATGTGTTTTACTATATATTTACTGTACGTATTTAACATTCCAATGTCTTCACGTACATATATATATATATATATATATATATATATATATATATATATATATCTGTATATACCTATATATCTATTCCTATAGATATATAGGTATAGATATCTATTTATATTAACATTATCATATATATATATATATATATATATATATATATATATATATATATATATATATATATATATATATATATATATATAAAAATACACATAGAGAGAAACATACTCTCAGGAATGAACAACCAGCTCAATTACTTGTTAGCCTGTTCTATAGTGGTTTACCACCTGGAGGAAGCCTCTTTTTATCCCAGGAGACATAATACACATAGATTAATTCTTTTTTTTTCTATGTGAGGAACATAGGAATGTAAAATATGCGTAAAAATATTAATAATAATTATTAAAAATTATTATAGATACTTTAAATGGTCTTTGAAGCAGTATATAATATATATTCTTTCTACAGTTGACTTACAGCCAAGGGTGTAACTAGAGCTCTCTGTGCCCTAGGACAAAGGGTAGTTTGAGTAATACAGTGTTAATTTGAAGCTTATTTATCCCAGGGTACTTTGAGGAATACAGCGTTCATTTAAAGTGATTTTAGCACCGGATAGTTTGAGGAATACAGCATTAATTTGAATAGGCATTAGCCCAGGGTAATTTTAAGAATACAGCGTTAATTTAAAGCAGTTTTAGCCTGGGGTAATTTGAGGAAAGCAGTGTTCATTTGAAGCAGTTTTAGCCCAGAAATAGTTTGAATATGCAGTGTTCATTTGAAGCGGTTTTAGCCAGGGGTATCTTGAGAAAAACAGCATTCATGTGAGGCAGTTTTAGCCCAGTGTAGTTTGAGGAATGCATCGTTCATTTGAAGCTGTCTTTGCCCTGTGTAGTTTGAAACAGGAGATCAACCTTTGGATACGGAGTGGTTGTACTTAGCTTAGCAGCTTCTGAACTAAAATATCCAAAGAAACATCTGAGAGCAATTACCCATATGTGAGTACTCAGAAGCGGTCTCTCTTGTTTGGATTGCCTGCTTAGAGCGTTTGAAGTGTGGGATATGATAGGGACATAGACTGGTATGAGTTTAATGGTTATGAGATAACTTACAGTTTTGATATCACTATAAGGAGCTTAGCCAACCTAGTCCTATCTGAATGAGGTTTTTGCTGGTTAAGCACTGAATTCCATATATATATATATATATATATATATATATATATATATATATATATATATATATATATATATATATATATATATAAACACAGTGCAAAAGTCTTAGATTTATTGTTTTAGCAATGGTATAATAAAAAGATATAATTATTTTTCAGTCAACAGAAGACAACCTAAAAAAAACAGCTTCTATAGGCTAAAGTGGCAAGTATTTAGTGTGACCTCCCCTTACACTTGAGCAATTGCAGGAACCTGGCTCACATAAACCTAAATAGATGGAAACCCTAATTAATGTCATTGCTAACACCTGTATTTGACCTACTATTTAATTTCAAAATGACTGCTGTGAAAAAGGTATATTACACCAGATTTGTGCAAGACATGCTTGAGCCTTACATGCACATGTGGCATGAGTTTAATCCATTGGAAGATTGCTAATAAGATCAACTTTCAATCACATCATTTCATTCAAAATGCCAAAGATCACAGAATTTGAAAGACATAAAATCATATTTTCGCTTCAGCAAGGCCACTTTCAAAGGAAAATCAGCAAACAAACTGGATACTCAATATATGGTATTCAAGCTGTTATATAGAAATTTGAAGAATCAGGAGAGGTCAAGGACATAAAATGGACTGGAATGCCAAGAAAACTTTCAAAATCTCATGAGAAGTTTCTCTGAGTTTCTTCTTTAAAAGACAAGAAGAAGCCAGCAAGGACCTGGCTCAGCATCTGGCGAGCTTCACGGATGCCAAGTTGACCCTTCTACAGTCCAAAGAAGCGTGATCAAGAATGGTCTTTGTGGAAGGGTAGCAACCAAGAAACCACTTTTTCGGAAGGGGAAGAGGGTGAAAAGGCTAAGATATGCTAAAACTCACAAAGATTGGAATAAAGACAAATCCAAGTTTGAACATTTTGGGTCCAATCGTCAGCAATATGTGAGAAGAAGAGTTAGAGAGAGATGGAAGAATAAGTGCTTGCAGCCTTCAATGAAACATGGTGGAAGGTCTGTCCTAATTTGGGGTTGCATTTCTGCCATTGGTGTTGGTGATATTGTCCGAATTGATGGGATCGTGAATGCTGAAAAGTACAGACAGGTTTTAATTAATCATGGCATTCCTTCTGAGAAGCGACTAATTGGGAATGGTTTTATTTTTGAACATGATAACGATACCAAGCACACTGCTAATGCAGTAAAATCATATTTGGAGAGAACAACAACTGATAAAACACTGACAGTCATGGACTGGCCTCCACAGAGTCCAGACCTGAATATTATAGAGGCAGTATGGGATCACTTGGAAAGAGAAATAAATAAAAGACAACCTAAAGAAAGAACTCTGGAAAGTGCTGATTACTTTAGAAAACTTCAGGACAGTCTACCCAAAGAGTTCAAGATGTGCCCAGTGCCAAGAGAGGTCACACTAAATACTGACTTTTGCCTGAAGAAGCCATTTTGTTTTGAAAATTGTGTTTTGTTTTAATTTTGTGTACATATTTCCTGAATTTCCTGTGTGTATCTTAATAAAGAGATCGATAAATAAATATGAATGGTCATTAAAATTTTGCTAAAACAACAAATCTAATGGTGGCCTAAGACTTTTGCACAGTACTTTTGCACATCTTGCACTTTTTGGGGGAGACTGTCCTGAAGTATTCTGAAGTAATATTCTGGTATATTATACCATGCTTCTTTTAGCACTTCCCAGAGTTCTTCTTTAGATTTAGGTTGTCTTTTTTTTTCTCTGTCCAGGTGATCCCATACTGCCTCTATAATATTCAGGTCTAGACTCTGTGGAGGCCAGTCCATAACTGTCAGTGTATTATCAGCTGGTTTTCTCTCCAGAAGGAATAGCATGATGAACTAAAACCTCTCTGTACTCTTCAGCATTCATGATCCCATCAATTCAGACAATATTTCCAACACAATTGGCAGAAATGCAGCCCTAAACCATGATTGACCCTCCACCATGTTTCATTGAAGGCCACAAGCACTCATTCTTCCATCTCTTTCCAACTCTTCTTCTTACATATTGTTAACGATTGGACCTAAAAATTTTAAACTTGGATTTGTCACTCCATAACACTCTTTTCTGCTGATCTTCATTCCAATAATTGTGAAGTTTAGCATATCTTATCTTTTCACCCTGTTCTCCTTTTGAAAATGTGGTTTCTTGGCTGAAACCCTTTCAAAAAGACCATTCCTGATCAAACTTCTTCAGACTGTAGAAGGGTCAACTTGGCATCCACAATGAAGCCGCCAGATGTTGAGCCAGGTCCTTGCTGGACTTCTTCCAGTCTCTGAAAGAAGAAACTCTGAGAAACTTCTCATCTGATTTGGAAAGTTTTATTGGCCTTCCAGTCCTTTATTTTGTCCTTAACCTCTCCTGATTCTTCAAATTTCTTTATAACAGCTTGAATACCACATCTTGAATATACAGTTTGTTTGCTGATTTCCCTTGTGGCCTTGCTGATGCAAAAGTATGATTTTATGTCTGTCAAATTCTCTGATCTTTGGCATTTTAAATGGAATGAGGTGATTGAAGTTTGTCATTAGCAAGCTTCCAATGAAGCAAACTCATACCACATGTGTATTTAATGCTCAGGCATGTCTTGCACAAACCTGGTGTAATAGACCTTTTCACAGCAGTCATTTTGACATGAAATAGTAGGACAAATGAAAAATACAAACATAAAACCTCCCACAGTTTCTCCCAGTGAACTGTTAGTAGATATGATTTAGTTAGAGGGGCATTTGCTCCAATGTATAATCCACCAACTCGATATCAGTCCAGAAGACTCTGGAAATGAAAGGACTCCAATTTTGTGTTTGTATACACTGAATAAAAATAAGTGCGGTATACTCACTGAATAAAAAATCCAGTATCAGCAACGCCACAATATGACAAGAAAGAAACCTTATTGTCTTTATAAAAACATAGGTTTATTAAGCTCTATGCATTTCAACAAATCAGTCGTCTTTTTCAAGAGCAAGTTAAAAGAAGTAAGCTCCATTGTGGCAGATACTGGTGGCTTAAATACACTGTGTAAAATAAGCAGCTTCCGGTCTAACGGAAGGTGGTTTCACATAATAATCACATTCCCAATTAAACTTATTTCCAACTGAAAACAATAAAAAATTATAAAAATTTACATCCAAACTACAAAAAACGTAAGTAGAGAAAAAATTTCTAAAAAGATCTCATAAAAATTATCATTAAGTATCCCTTTCAGGTGGAAATAAAACTAACCAACACCCATCAAGCTAAAGTTTGAAATGACCAATCAAATTTAAAATTCCCATTCGAGTAGGCCCAGGTCAGTTAGTCCTCAAATAGGTACAGCAATATTTGGGAGTCACGTGTTGTTAGTGAGCCAATCCAAATTTGGTCTTCGCTTCTGTGTTAGGTTTGTAGTTCCAGTTCCCAAATAAGTCTGAGCTGTCCGGAATGAGTCACATGTTGGATTTAACCAATCATCTGTTACTGGTGTTCCAGTCTGACTTGGAAAATCACATGATTGACGGCTTCCATTTGCAGAGTCACAAAAACGTCATTCTTTTGTACCCATAATAAACAGTAAAACTAAATATCTTTATGATACAACCTTATGGAAAAGATAGAAACAATTAATCCTCAGATAACAAACATATTCAAATCATACCATTAAAAGGATATAGTGTTGGAAAAATCTTAGAACTTATTTTAATGCTGGATATTCACAAAGACTTCGTAAAATATACAGCATATACATATACAAAAATCAATATCCACTTTCAAACAAAAGCTGCAATCCTGATATCTTTATTAAGACTCAATTGGCCATATGTTCTAATGGTATGTATCCAACATAGTTCCCTTTTTATAAGCTCCTTATCTATTTGTCCTCCTCTCAGATTCAGTGACACTTTGTCTATAACCAGCCAAATAAGACCCCCTGTTTTGAATCTCTGGCAATTGTTGAAGTGTAAAGGGAGACCATGATTTGTGAGTTCTTTATCGATCTTGTTTAGATGCTCC